>NC_091170.1:37780447-37886021 GCF_040958095.1 Procambarus clarkii
AGAGATGGGGGATGGGAAAGGTGGAGAAACTCAAAAGGCTCGAGTGGTGGTAAGAGAGTGAGTGCTGAGTGCAGTGAGTGGACAGACCCAGTCAGTTGAATGGATTTGTTTATGTATGCAAGTGTGAAGGCAGGTAGGCAGGAACCTTAGGTACAGACAGGTAGGTAATTAAGTAGGTATCAGGAACAGGTAGAAGAGGGACTTCAGTTTCGAAGGGAAAAAGAAAGGGGGGAAAGGAACGTAAGACGCTGTAACTGTACTTAGTCTTTTTATGTTAGTCTTTGTGTAGTCCCTATTTTCGGAGACTCGCAAATTATATCAATTTATATTTTGTGTCAGTAGGGTCGTTTGGGGACTTGGTATCATCTTAAGTCGGTGGCGTTTTCTTGATATTTTCTGTAGTCTTCATTCTCACTATAGTTGTCATTGTTTCATTCTCCGTCCTTCAGTCTCGCGTCTCCCTCATTATTCCTCTACTAAAGTGCTCAAGGACTTATTCTTAATTTAATGCAGATTGATCCTTTTTTACGAGCGTTTTATGACTATGTGAGCTGCCTGGGTGCTCCTGCTGCTTGTGCTGCTGCTGCTGTTTGTGCTGCTGCTGCTTGTGCTGCTGCTGCTGTTTGTGCTGCTGCTGCTGCTGCTGCTTCTGAGCTTGGTCTGCTGCTGCTGCCTGTCTATCAGTGACTACGGAGGAGTGAGGTCTAGGTGTTTACACCTCGCCTACTCCCCTTCTCGTAGCTGTCGTGTTACATTTAACTTGAATAGTGTTCGAATTCTTTATCGAATCTGGTCTTAAAGTTGTGGATGGAGGTGGCTTCCACAACTTCTTTCGGGGCAGTCAAACTGATTACCACTCTCACCGGGTACCAGTATTCCTTTACTACTTTCGACTCGTTTGTGCTTTCAGCTTGCACCTATTGTGCTCTAGTTCTACCTTTTCTATATTATAAAGAGGCTGTCCTTTCCCATCCCATCTGTTCCCATCCCATCTGTTCCCCTGGGTATATTGTATGTTTTGATTGTATGCGCACTGTATTTTTATTCCTCTCGGGTCGAGATTTAGGTCTCTTAAGCTGTTCTCGCAGCTTCATTTTGGGGCTGTTGTTTCTGCGTCTTTTTCTTAATTTTTGTGTTTTATGCTTCATAAGGTACGGATTCCATGCCGGTGCTGCGTATTCTTTTGTGTGACTTATGTATAGCGGGTTTTCTTCCTATTGGAGAGTGTTGTACATGCTGCTATGGCGGTGTGTCCACACACAAGATGAGTGGCGCTGCCCAATAAACTCGCCCCTCGGGGCAACATTTAAAAATTTTATGTAGGCTGTATGGATTGTTTTGAATTTTTTTTAGAATTTAAGAAGCAAAATTGCATTCTAATGTTTGCCATGTGTTGCCGTCGTTAGATATGAAAGCTCTTTTACGCATTTTGGCTATATTTAGCTATTATTGCATCTGACGTTGAAGTCATTTGTTATTCTATTTTATTTTCAATTGCAACATTATATTCCTTCGCTTTAGCAAAGACTTTGATAATGTTCCTTACGAAAGACAATGTCGAAAAAATGCATGGTATTGGAGGGATTAATTTGGATTAAGATATTATGGTCAGCAAAATTTGAGTCTAAGTTCGAATGGCAAACTATTGCAAGTTGAGTGTTTCTGGGCTGTGTCCGTTTAGATAACATCTTGAACAGCAACATGAACAAATTTTCTGACGGCCTTAATATTTGGCGAGAAATAAGCAGCTCTGGAGGCACGAAAGTTCTTATAGAACCATCGAGTCTTTTAAATTTAAGATTGTGACATGGACGACCTTTGACAAATGTGAGGTTCTAGGCCTTGGAAATGATTATTAAACAGTTACCAGGTGGCAGCTGAACTATGTTAAAATACACCAGTTTTTATGTGAAAAACATGAAGGTGTATGGCAAGAAATTATTCAAATAATTCCGAAATTCTACAAGACGGATAATAGTATTCTTAAGAAGCGTTAGTAATGAGGCGGCCAATATCTTCCTTCAGCATTATCTGGACCTTATCTTCACCACATTACGCAATCCACTTTTTGGTCAATGTAATGTATATATAAATTCCCCTAGACAGTGTGCCAAGAACAGGGAGCAACAGTAATCCCGGGAGTAGGAACCGTTCTTGTGGGAATAGGTAAAAAGGTAAGTGTCAGGCAGGGAAGGGAACTATCAGGGGAAAGCGCCAAGCCATTACGCCTATATAGCCCTTGGATGGGGTTAGGATAAGGATTTGAGATGGGATAGGGGGAGGGGGGGGGGGAGGAATGGTGCAAAACCACTTGCACACCAAATGTAAACTGTGTCAACAAAATTATTCGCACACCCTCCGTCACTATGTGATGGAGTGCGAAAAGATACGAGAATTTAGAGACAATTCTATAACCAATGTTCCAGCGATGTGTCAATATTTCATTCAAAATGATTTGCTACCAGAAATTTTAGCCAAATATCCCCAGTTTGCTAACTGTAGGTAGTAACTGAGTGATTGTAACCTATCCACCGCTGCCCACTGGATGGGGGGGGGTGTGCAGGACAAACATATAAATTTTGACACTAGCTCTCCACATATGTCAGTTGATTAATTTAGAACCTGTACTTGAGGTCGATCTCGAACCCATTGTTGATGTGATGACTTACATTGAATTTTGTAACTAGCTCAAGATTGTAACTTGCTTAGCTAAATGAATTGTGGGGTTCAGTCCCTGAGCCCATTATGTGCCTCTGTAACCCTTTCCACTACCGCCCACAAGATGGGTATGGGGTGCATAATAAATGAACTAAACTAACGGTCGGGGATTGAACGCCGACCTGCGTGAAGCGAGACCGTCGCTCTACCGTCCAAATGGCTGAAATTAATAGTTTATAATTAATGAATTAAAATTAATAGTTTATAATTAATTACTTAATTAAAATTAATAGTTTATAATTAATTAATTAATTAAAATTAATAGTTTATAATTAATAAAAACTAATTTATAATTAATTAATATAAATTAATTTATAATTAATATAAATTAATAGGCAGCTAAATATATCAACGCAAAATAGTGCACAAGGAAATAGATAATTGGGTAAATTTTGCTTCTGAAATGACTAGAGGACTGAAGGTAGCACACACTGCACACACACACACTGAAGGTAGCACACACTGCACACACACACTGAAGGTAGCACACACTGCACACACACACTGAAGGTAGCACACACTGCACACACACACTGAAGGTAGCACACACTGCACACACACACTGAAGGTAGCACACACTGCACACACACACTGAAGGTAGCACACACTGCACACACACACTGAAGGTAGCACACACTGCACACACACACTGAAGGTAGCACACACTGCACACACACACTGAAGGTAGCACACACTGCACACACACACTGAAGGTAGCACACACTGCACACACACACACTGAAGGTAGCACACACTGCACACACACACTGAAGGTAGCACACACTGCACACACACACTGAAGGTAGCACACACTGCACACACACACTGAAGGTAGCACACACTGCACACACACACTGAAGGTAGCACACACTGCACACACACACTGAAGGTAGCACACACTGCACACACACACTGAAGGTAGCACACACTGCACACACACACTGAAGGTAGCACACACTGTACACACACACACACTGAAGGTAGCACACACTGTACACACACACACACTGAAGGTAGCACACACTGTACACACACACACACTGAAGGTAGCACACACTGCACACACACACTGAAGGTAGCACACACTGTACACACACACTGAAGGTAGCACACACTGCACACACACACTGAAGGTAGCACACACTGCACACACACACTGAAGGTAGCACACACTGCACACACACACTGAAGGTAGCACACACTGCACACACACACTGAAGGTAGCACACACTGCACACACACACACTGAAGGTAGCACACACTGCACACACACACTGAAGGTAGCACACACTGCACACACACACTGAAGGTAGCACACACTGCACACACACACACTGAAGGTAGCACACACTGCACACACACACTGAAGGTAGCACACACTGCACACACACACTGAAGGTAGCACACACTGCACACACACACTGAAGGTAGCACACACTGCACACACACACTGAAGGTAGCACACACTGCACACACACACTGAAGGTAGCACACACTGCACACACACACTGAAGGTAGCACACACTGCACACACACACTGAAGGTAGCACACACTGCACACACACACTGAAGGTAGCACACACTGCACACACACACTGAAGGTAGCACACACTGCACACACACACTGAAGGTAGCACACACTGGAAAGGGTTGTCAGGTAACGCGACTAACGAACGTGTGGGGTTGTTGCTGTAATGTTGACAACCCTGTCAAGTGAGGGTGACGGTTGTTGCTGTAATGTTGACAACCCTGTCAAGTGAGGGTGACGACGCTGGGTACAACTACAGCAGACTCGCGTAGCTCAATAGACCTGTTGCAGTTCTGTCTTGGCTCAATAGACCTGCTGTAGCTCTGTCTTGGCTCAATAGACCTGCTGTAGCTCTGTCTTGGCTTGTATTTCTTCGATCGATCTGAACAATTCCTCTTGATAAATCATGTGTCGTTATTATATATCTTCTGTTACAGGGATTCTTAAGGCGGGGTTATGGAACTCGTTGTGTAAACAATTCAAACAAAGTAAGATTCCATTATTTGGTTACGCTAAAACAATGTAAAAAATCTCACGTGTTGAAACGCTAGCTTGTGTGTTTGTGATTAGACGTTTCTCTGTAAATGATAACGTTCTTGCTATCTTTTTCAGCTGTTTTCCCCTCCTAGCAATCCATGTTATGGCTATATGAAATAGCATGTCTACATGTCCAGCCCATCATATAACCTTCAAGCCCATTATCTACCCTCCAAGCCCATTATCTACCCTTCCCAGCCCCTCATCTACCTTTTCAGCCCCCTCATCTACCTTCCCAGCCCCTCCTCTACCCCTCCCAGCCCCTCCTCTACCCCTCCCAGCCCCTCCTCTACCCCTCCCAGCCCCTCCTCTACCCCTCCCAGCCCCTCCTCCTACCCCTCCCATCCTCTCATCTACCCCTCCCAGCCTCTCATCTACCCCTCCCAGCCTCTCATCTACCTTCCCAGCCCATCATCTACTTTTCCAGCCCCTCATCTACCTCTCCCAGCCCCTCATCTACCTTCCCAGCCCATCATCTACTTTTCCAGCCCCTCATCTACCCCCCCCCCCCCCTTTCCTTTCTTCTTCAGCTGGCGCCTCACCAGCGCCTCGCCCAGACGCAGCACACCTTGGCCCAGCCACCTGGGTGTGTGGGGGTGTCGGGATATAATGGAGTTATGGAGGACATTAGCGGCGGGTGTGTGTGTAATAGGCACACACCACCACCACTCCACTGTGGCTTACCTGCCTTCCGCCTCCACCCACAGACACCACCACCACCACCACCACCACTATTCGCACCTCCACCACCACTATTCGCACCTCCACCCATCACCTCCACCCACCACCACCTGATGAGGGTGAGCCTAAGACGTCCGTCATTAGGTGATAATTTTGTGCACCTTTCAAGGCATGAGAGACATCAGAGTTATTTCCTCTCCTCAGGTATATAGCTTTAAGTGGCTCGGTAGAGGATATAACTTTAATTGTACACCTCATTGGGCAGCAGTGGACTCCCAGGCCTATCCCCTGGGCAGCAGTGGACCCCCAGGCCTATCCCCTGGGCAGCAGTGGACCCCCATATATATATATATATATATATATATATATATATATATATAAATTTATTTTATCACAATCAACATATTTCGGAACATTGTGAGTGCTAAACATTTATCACATTTATCAACATTTATCGTGATAAACACATTTCGTGCTGTACACATGAAGTAAGTTACGAGACGTACACACAAATACGTCTATGACTCGGTACTCAGACAAGGGACATTCACACACTTCAACAAAAGTAACAATCTTGGTGCAAAATTCTTATCTCCAGAATATCGTCACTCCGTTGTGACACATCCAGGCTATTAGTTCGGGAACAGTCCTTATCTCAGTGTTTCTATATACAGTAATGAACGGGCACTCAAGAACATAATGGGTGAGGGTGTGAGCATTATATATCACTCATTCCTTTATTTTTGGGAGTTTTATTCTAGGCTCCGGTTAATTCCTACGCTCCTGTTAGTGCCTATGCTCATGTTAGTTCCTATGCTCCTGTTAGTTCCTATGCTCATGTTAGTTCCTATGCTCCTGTTAGTTCCTATGCTCATGTTAGTTCCTATGCTCATGTTAGTTCCTATGCTCCTGTTAGTTCCTATGCTCATGTTAGTTCCTATGCTCATGTTAGTTCCTATGCTCATGTTAGTTCCTATGCTCCTGTTAGTTCCTATGCTCATGTTAGTTCCTATGCTCATGTTAGTTCCTATGCTCCTGTTAGTTCCTATGCTCATGTTAGTTCCTATGCTCCTGTTAGTTCCTATGGTCATGTTAGTTCCTATGCTCATGTTAGTTCCTATGCTCCTGTTAGTTCCTATGCTCATGTTAGTTCCTATGCTCCTGTTAGTTCCTATGCTCCTGTTAGTTCCTATGCTCATGTTAGTTCCTATGCTCATGTTAGTTCCTATGCTCATGTTAGTTCCTATGCTCATGTTAGTTCCTATGCTCATGTTAGTTCCTATGCTCATGTTAGTTCCTATGCTCCTGTTAGTTCCTATGCTCATGTTAGTTCCTATGCTCCTGTTAGTTCCTATGCTCCTGTTAGTTCCTATGCTCATGTTAGTTCCTATGCTCATGTTAGTTCCTATGCTCATGTTCCTATGCTCATGTTAGTTCCCATGCTCCTGTTAGCTTTAGTTTTGGACCTGAGGCAACAAGTGATGTAAGGAAGAGTTAAATAATGTAATGAAAGCCATTAAGAAGGCGGGGAAGAGGGAGGTGGGAGGGGGAAATGGTGGAGGGGAGAGACTTTTCGAGCGGTGGGGGTGGAGGGAATTAGGGAGGGAATTATCAGTGGAAAACGCCAAGTCATTACGAATGATTTAAAAAAATAAAAATCCCAGTTGCGCCGAGTGCTCTTGTGTCCAGAAGCTTAACATAGCACCAAAAGCTTAACATAGCACCAAAAGCTTAACATAGCACCAAAAGCATAACATAGCACCAAAAGCTTAACATAGCACCAAAAGCTTAACATAGCACCAAAAGCTTAACATAGCACCAAAAGCACCTGTGTTACAATATGTAGCCCGAGGTAGTGCAGGAGGTCTCACTAATGTTGCTAGCACTCGGAGTGGTGGTGGTGCGAGTCGCTTGGTATAACTCCAACGGTGAAAGAATGAATTGTGTAACCTCCCGCCAAACACACACCGAAACTACGACGTTGGTACAACGTTCGAACAAGTTTTAACACCTCCTAACCAGTTATAACAACCAATATAGCAAGTTGTAACAACATTCTAATACGTCATAAGCACGTTAAGCCAAGATGTAACAACTTTATTACAGTTGTAACAAGCGGAAAATAGAGACAGTTTCAGTTTGTGTTTGCAGGGCTCTGCTCTCTCTCGGGTTCTGAAAATTGAGAGGAAATTTTGTAGCCTGTTTGGCACCTATTTTTTTTTTTGTTCCTAAATACTTATCATTTTTGAGAGAGTAAAGAGGAAGGAGAGGCATAGGTGAAGGGAAGTGTAGAAGTGGGAAATACAGTGAGAGGTATGAAAGCAGGCGGGCTGTCCGCCTTGCTGATACCATGTGTGGGTGTTGGCAGCTAAGCTAAGCTAAGCTGGCTCCCTCTTGTCAGGGAGCTGACAAGAGGGAGTAATACTTATCATGCTGGTAATTATCAGCATGATAACTGGTAATTAATTAAAAACTGGTAATACTTATCATGCTAGCATGTTTTGATTCATTAGTTTTGATACTCATGATAACGCCAAAATCATCCTTTCGCTCTTAAAATATATGCTTGACAAATTTAAACCCTTAGGTAGCACCGGCTACTTAAAATAAGGTGTAAACACTTGTTACTTAAGGTAATTTAACCTCTTTACGCCCAAGATGGTCATTAACCAAGACGTATTACTTATGAGAGTTAAGAGCACCGCATTACCAGCGAAAGTTACAGTGTTGGAGGGAGACGCTGCTCCCAGCACCCCGCCTCTTCTAATGGTAATGATGGCCATAGAGGCGAAAATCGCATCTGCATGTTTATTGGGAGCGCTCTTATCCCCCGGGCGAGTGTGCCCAAGTGGCAACCCCGTTACCTGCCTGGCCTCTGGTAACGTCGTTAAGAGCGCATTACCTCAGGTGAGAAGTGCCACGTGGTGCAGCTGGCGACGCCTGAGGGGAGAGCTCCCTCGCTGAGGGGAGGATTATTTCTTTTTGGGGAGAGGGGAGATGGGGGGGGAAAAGGGGAGTGGCTGTGGAGAGATGGATCCTTGAGTAAGGTGAAGGTGTAGGAAATGATAGAGTAGTTGCAGGAAGTGGTGGGGAGGTTTGGGGCTGTGACGAGGTGGGGGGGGGGGTGTGGGAGGGGGTGTGGAGTGGGGGTGAGACATGTTGTTGTAGTGACGAGGGACAGTGGTGGAGGACAGGAGGGAGGGAGGGGGGGGGGATGTGGTTATGGTATTGAGGAGAGTGGTATTTTTTTTTCTACCCCAGACGTGGCCACACATTTACAATGCTAACCAGCATGTATATACATTTTCTTCTATCCTCCATGGACAGGGTGAGAGATCTGTTAAACATATACTTCAGTGAGCTATTGAACAATCAACAACGGAAGGTGATTGTAGGGCTTTTAAAATAGGGGAGTTGTGTAGCTGTGGTGATGACTTTCAGAGGGGGGGAGGGGTCTACATGTAGTAATTGTACCAGTGTTTGACGATGGTGGTGGTGGGGTTTGACGATGGTGGTGGTGGGGTTTGACGATGGTGGTGGTGGGGTTTGACGATGGTGGTGGTGGGGTTTGACGATGGTGGTGGTGGGGTTTGACGATGGCGGTGGTGGGGTTTGACGATGGCGGTGGTGGGGTTTGACGATGGCGGTGGTGGGGTTTGACGATGGTGGTGGTGAGTGTTTGACGATGGTGGTGGTGAGGGTTTGACGATGGCGGTGGTGGGGTTTGACGATGGCGGTGGTGGGGTTTGACGATGGCGGTGGTGGGGTTTGACGATGGCGGTGGTGGGGTTTGACGATGGCGGTGGTGGGGTTTGACGATGGCGGTGGTGGGGTTTAAGGAATGGTGGTGGTGGGGTTTGACGATGGTGGTGGTGGGGTTTGACGATGGTGGTGGTGGGGTTTGACGATGGTGGTGGTGGGGTTTGACGATGGTGGTGGTGGGGTTTGACGATGGTGGTGGTGGGGTTTGACGATGGTGGTGGTGGGGTTTGACGATGGTGGTGGTGGGGTTTGACGATGGTGGTGGTGGGGTTTGACGATGGTGGTGGTGGGGTTTGACGATGGTGGTGGTGGGGTTTGACGATGGCGGTGGTGGGGTTTGACGATGGTGGTGGTGAGGGTTTGACGATGGCGGTGGTGAGGGTTTGACGATGGCGGTGGTGGGGTTTGACGATGGTGGTGGTGAGTGTTTGACGATGGTGGTGGTGAGGGTTTGACGATGGCGGTGGTGGGGTTTGACGATGGTGGTGGTGGGGTTTGACGATGGCGGTGGTGGGGTTTGACGATGGCGGTGGTGGGGTTTGACGATGGCGGTGGTGGGGTTTGACGATGGTGGTGGTGAGTGTTTGACGATGGTGGTGGTGAGTGTTTGACGATGGTGGTGGTGAGTGTTTGACGATGGTGGTGGTGAGTGTTTGACGATGGTGGTGGTGGGGTTTAAGGAATGGTGGTGGTGGGGTTTGACGATGGTGGTGATGAGGGTTTGACGATGGCGGTGGTGGGGTTTGACGATGGCGGTGGTGGGGTTTGACGATGGTGGTGGTGGGGTTTGACGATGGTGGTGGTGGGGTTTGACGATGGTGGTGGTGGGGTTTGACGATGGTGGTGGTGGGGTTTGACGATGGTGGTGGTGGGGTTTGACGATGGTGGTGGTGGGGTTTGACGATGGTGGTGGTGGGGTTTGACGATGGCGGTGGTGGGGTTTGACGATGGCGGTGGTGGGGTTTGACGATGGTGGTGGTGAGGGTTTGACGATGGTGGTGGTGGGGTTTGACGATGGTGGTGGTGGGGTTTGACGATGGCGGTGGTGGGGTTTGACGATGGTGGTGGTGGGGTTTGACGATGGTGGTGGTGAGTGTTTGACGATGGTGGTGGTGAGGGTTTGACGATGGCGGTGGTGAGTGTTTGACGATGGTGGTGGTGAGGGTTTGACGATGGCGGTGGTGAGTGTTTGACGATGGTGGTGGTGAGGGTTTGACGATGGCGGTGGTGAGGGTTTGACGATGGTGGTGGTGAGGGTTTGACGATGGCGGTGGTGAGGGTTTGACGATGGTGGTGGTGAGGGTTTGACGATGGCGGTGGTGAGGGTTTGACGATGGTGGTGGTGAGGGTTTGACGATGGCGGTGGTGGGGTTTGACGATGGCGGTGGTGAGTGTTTGACGATGGTGGTGGTGAGGGTTTGACGATGGCGGTGGTGGGGTTTGACGATGGCGGTGGTGGGGTTTGAGGGATGGTGGTGGTGGGGTTTGAGGGATGGTGGGAGGGATTTTCCGACTTTTTGTAATGTGTTGTGGGTTATGGATGTGGAATGGGCCAAATGGGTGTATTACGTGAGGAATATTATGTAATTATGAGCGGAGAGCGTCAAGCCAGCACGACTGTGTAGCGTAGAATGTTAGTGATATTAAATGTTAGCAGGAGTGCAGGCTGGGGTTAGGTTATATACTGATTGTATGGGTTTGTTAAGTTACAGTGAAGCCTCAGGTGTGTGTGTGTCAAGGCTGGGCGTGTGTCAGATGACACCAAGGTGTTTACCAGGCCACACACTAGAAAGTGAAGGGACGACAACGTTTCGGTCCGTCCTGGACCATTCTCAAGTCGGACTTGAGAATGGTCTTGGACGGACCGAAACGTCGTCGTCCCTTCACTCTCTAGGGTGTGGTCTGGTCAACATACTTCAGCCACGTTATTGTGACACACCAAGGTGTGTAAGATGGGGGTGATCAACTTGGTGGACCAAGTTGATCACTTGGTCAACCAAGTTGGACCAAGTGATCAACTTTTTTTTTCAAAATATTTAGCTAGATGTAGAGAGCAAGCAGTGCAAGAAATCGTCGTGGGTGTCAGAATATGCTCCAGGAACACAGTTCCCTCTTGAATTCTAGAACTCTGATCAACCGATGTTTGTTCCATACCCAAGACCATTCCTACTGCAAAGATGGTTGTACAAACCCAAAGCATTTGGCCTCTAACCTTAGACAGGCAAACATTCTTACAGATTCAGATAATACAGTGAATTATTGAACCCCTGAACACAGGTTATTGTAGTGCTGTAACAATGCAAACCAATACATTTTCGTCTGTACCACAATGAGTTAAAGCGCTGCTTCAGTAAATAATGAGTTACAGAGCAGGCAGTCACACAAGGTGATCGGAGTGTAGCTTGACTGGTGGGTGTAACTGGACAGTCATAAGGAATTGGGGTCAGGTCCTAATGTCCCCTTTAAAAAGGGTGGGGGTTAAACCCCATGCCAAACCTCTGTTAGTCGGTGGTGGTGAAATTGTCATTGCAGAGTGCGTAGAGTTTTATAATTGTGTTTTGAAAAATTTAATATATTGAATCCTCACTAATATTTCTGCAGAATATTTTTTTCTATGTGATTAAGTGTTGGAAGCTGCCATAACCTATAAGCTGCCTGGATGGACTATCCGGCGGTGCCCGGGTAATGGAGATGGCTACAGTGATGAAGTGTGTCCAGTGAAGATGTGGCCTCCGGCACCCGAGCAACGCCGGGTACTCGAAGGAATAAAGTACTGCACTTGAGTTAATATTTAAGGAGAAATATTTTCTCCTGTGTTATATTTTGTCTCAAATTATACATGTGGTCTTAAGTTAGGAGTTTATGTTGGCCCTTCGAGAGTCTCCCTAGACCAGTGTGGTCACACCAACCCGTCCTCCCTGCCACACCCACCCGTCCTCCCTGCCACACCCACCCGTCCTCCCTGCCACACCCACCCGTCCTCCCTGCCACACCCACCCGTCCTCCCTGCCACACCCACCCGTCCTCCCTGCCACACCCACCCGTCACCCCTGCCACACCCACCCGTCACCCCTGCCACACCCACCCGTCACCCCTGCCACACCCACCCGTCACCCCTGCCACACCCACCCGTCACCCCTGCCACACCCACCCGTCACCCCTGCCACACCCACCCGTCACCCCTGCCACACCCACCCGTCCTCCCTGCCACACCCACCCGTCCTCCCTGCCACACCCACCCGTCCTCCCTGCCACACCCACCCGTCCTCCCTGCCACACCCACCGTCCTCCCTGCCACACCCACCCGTCCTCCCTGCCACACCCACCCGTCCTCCCTGCCACACCCACCCGTCCTCCCTGCCACACCCACCCGTCCTCCCTGCCACACCCACCCGTCACCCCTGCCACACCCACCCGTCACCCCTGCCACACCCACCCGTCACCCCTGCCACACCCACCCGTCACCCCTGCCACACCCACCCGTCACCCCTGCCACACCCACCCGTCACCCCTGCCACACCCACCCGTCACCCCTGCCACACCCACCCGTCCTCCCTGCCACACCCACCCGTCCTCCCTGCCACACCCACCCGTCCTCCCTGCCACACCCACCCGTCCCCCCCCCCTGCCACACCCACCCGTCCCCCCCCCCTGCCACACCCACCCGTCCCCCCCCCTGCCACACCCACCCGTCCCCCCCTGCCACACCCACCCGTCCCCCCCTGCCACACCCACCCGTCCCCCCCCCTGCCACACCCACCCGTCCCCCCCCCCTGCCACACCCACCCGTCCCCCCCCCTGCCACACCCACCCGTCACCCCTGCCACACCCATCCGTCACTCCTGCCACACCCACCCGTCACCCCTGCCACACCCACCCGTCACCCCTGCCACACCCACCCGTCACCCCTGCCACACCCATCCGTCACCCCTGCCACACCCACCCGTCACCCCTGCCACACCCACCCGTCACCCCTGCCACACCCACCCGTCACCCCTGCCACACCCACCCGTCACCCCTGCCACACCCACCCGTCACCCCCCCTGCCACACCCACCCGTCACCCCTGCCACACCCACCCGTCCCCCCCCTGCCACACCCACCCGTCCCCCCCCCCTGCCACACCCACCCGTCCCCCCCCTGCCACACCCACCCGTCCCCCCCCCTGCCACACCCACCCGTCCCCCCCTGCCACACCCACCCGACCCCCCCTGCCACACCCACCCGTCCCCCCCCTGCCACACCCACCCGTCCCCCCCTGCCACACCCACCCGTCCCCCCCCCCTGCCACACCCACCCGTCCCCCCCCCTGCCACACCCACCCGTCCCCCCCCCCTGCCACACCCACCCGTCCCCCCCCCTGCCACACCCACCCGTCCCCCCCTGCCACACCCACCCGTCCCCCCCCTGCCACACCCACCCGTCCCCCCCCCTGCCACACCCACCCGTCCCCCCCCCCTGCCACACCCACCCGTCCCCCCCCCTGCCACACCCACCCGTCCCCCCCCCCTGCCACACCATCCCGCCCCCCCCCTGCCACACCATCCCGTCCCCCCCCCTGCCACACCATCCCGTCCCCCCCCCTGCCACACCATCCCGTCCCCCCCCCTGCCACACCATCCCGTCCCCCCCCCCCTGCCACACCATCCCGTCCCCCCCCCCTGCCACACCATCCCGTCCCCCCCCCCTGCCACACCCATCCCGTCCCCCCCCCCCTGCCACACCCACCCGTCCCCCCCCCCCCTGCCACACCCACCCGTCCCCCCCCCCTGCCACACCCACCCATACATCTTGGGGTTACGAGGTGTGGGGTTACGAGGTGTGGGGGGGATGTGGGGGGTATGGGTGAGAAGGGGTGACGTTCATGAGGAAGGTTGTGGGGGGGGAGAGGGTGGTGGGGGGGGGGAAAGTGTGGTTAATCAAGGTTCTATGGTGGGAAGGTTTGAAGTGGTGGTTGTGTGCCTGTTTGGTTGGGAGGATAGATGAAGGTAGAGCCCTGTGGGCCAGATTCACGAAGCAGTTACGCAAGCACTTACGAACCTGTACATCTTGTCTCAATCTTTGGCGGCTGTGTTTACAATTATTAAACAACTAATGATCTCGGAAGCACCAGGAGGCTGTTTATAACAATAACAACAGTTGATTGGGATGTTTTTATGCTTGTAAACTGTTTAATAAATGTAACCAAAGCCGTCAATGATCGTGGAAAGATGTACACGTTCGTAAGTACTCGCGTAACTGCTTTGTGAATCTGGGATCAGGTATGTGGGTGAGTGAGGAGGAGGAGTGGCGTAGTTAGGTGGTAGTAGTAGTAGTAAGGTGTTAGTAAAGATGGTAGTTAGGTGGTAGTTTTGGGAGGTGACGCTGCGGGGACTTAGGGTGATGGAAGGGGAGGATAGAGGGAGCTGGGAAGGTCCCCTCCCACCGCTTTCCCAGCTCATTACCCTCCCATTGATGATTCACAGTCTTTCTTCACTGAGACGCTCACCTAATTGTACTCGCCTAATTGTGCTTGCGGTGGACTGACAGACAGTCTCTCTCATAGATTAGTAGCTGGTGCCAGATGGCAGGGCGTGCACAGCTGGTGCCAGGTGGCAGGGCGTGCACAGCTGGTGCCAGGTGGCAGGGCGTGCACAGCTGGTGCCAGATGGCAGGGCGTGCACAGCTGGTGCCAGGTGGCAGGGCGTGCACAGCTGGTGCCAGATGGCAGGGCGTGCACAGCTGGTGCCAGGTGGCAGGGCGTGCACAGCTGGTGCCAGTTGGCAGGGCGTGCACAGCTGGTGCCAGATGGCAGGGCGTGCACAGCTGGTGCCAGGTGGCAGGGCGTGCACAGCTGGTGCCAGGTGGCAGGGCGTGCACAGCTGGTGCCAGGTGGCAGGGCGTGCACAGCTGGTGCCAGGTGGCACGGCGTGCACAGCTGGTGCCAGGTGGCAGGGCGTGCACAACTGGTGCCAGGTGGCAGGGCGTGTACAGCTGGTGCCAGGTGGCAGGGCGTGCACAGCTGGTGCCAGGTGGCAGGGCGTGCACAGCTGGTGCCAGGTGGCAGGGCGTGCACAGCTGGTGCCAGGTGGCAGGGCGTGCACAGCTGGTGCCAGGTGGCAGGGCGTGCACAGCTGGTGCCAGGTGGCAGGGCGTGCACAGCTGGTGCCAGGTGGCAGGGCGTGCACAGCTGGTGCCAGGTGGCAGGGCGTGCACAGCTGGTGCCAGGTGGCAGGGCGTGTACAGCTGGTGCCAGGTGGCAGGGCGTGCACAGCTGGTGCCAGATGGCAGGGCGTGCACAGCTGGTGCCAGGTGGCAGGGCGTGCACAGCCGGTGCCAGATGGCAGGGCGTGCACAGCCGGTGCCAGATGGCAGGGCGTGCACAGCTGGTGTCAGATGGCAGGGCGTGCACAGCCGGTGTCAGATGGCAGGGCGTGCACAGCCGATGCCAGATGGCAGGGCGTGCACAGCCGATGCCAGATGGCAGGGCGTGCACAGCTGGTGCCAGATGGCAGGGCGTGCACAGCCGATGCCAGATGGCAGGGCGTGCACAGCCGATGCCAGATGGCAGGGCGTGCACAGCTGGCAATAGGCCCGGGCCAGATGGGAAAATGTTGACACCATTTCAACCTGCTCACTAATCAGGGATTAATACAAATCCTTTGTACTCACCTAATTGTGCTTGCGGGGGTTGAGCTTTGGCTCTTTGGTCCCGCGGATGTGTATGTGTTTGTGTATGGTGACACGTGTATATGTAGTGTATATTATATTACAAATAACTTACACGCATAACTCGACAAATACAAAAACTGGAACGATTTACCCCCAAAAAATAAATGTAATGGCAAGCTATTGTAATAGCATGTAATGTAATGCTAATAGTAATACTATTGTAATAGTATGTAATGGCTATTTAAGTAGGCCGCCTCAAAACAGCATAGGCCTATGCCACCAGACCCCCCCCTCTCCTACCGTCTCACCAGCTTCTGGCCAAGAGACGGGAGGCGCAGGAGAGCCCAATGGTTTATAATTTGCTGCTGGGGTGGAGTGTGCTGGTGGTGGGAGGGGGGGGGGGAGGTCCGTTTTCTATGATAACTGTCTGGCGATGAATGGCCGGCGTGAGGGGGGGGGGGCTGGGGTAGTCCCCCCCCCCCAGGTGATTGTGACGTCACTCACACGTCATAGTCAAGTCCCAGAGTCGTGACGTCACTAAACGAGCGTGCAGGCAGCTTGATGATTGGTTTTGTCGGGGGGACAGGAAGCCTGTGAATGTTTATATATTTTAGGCTTGTATTGAGGGTCATGCCTCCTCCCCCTCCCACAGGATAACGTCCCCCCCCCCTAGGATATATCCCCCCCCAGGATACACCCCCCCCCCCCCAGGGATACACCCACCCCCTCACAACAGTTGCCTAGCTCTCGTGGTACCTATTTACTGCTAGGTGAACAGAGTCATCAGATGAAAAGAAACGTGTTCGACCATTTCTCTCCCATCTGGGCATCGAATCCTGGATCCCCGATTGTGAGTCGAGAACGAAGCCTACTATGCTGCCATCTTAGTGTTTAATGGAATTTAGACTTGTTTCGTGTAATTCGCTTGTTTGGGGTTGTTCAACTTCTTAAAAGCCATCTTAATGAAACCTGGGAAGCGAGTGTGGACTCTTGTACGTCATCTGCGACGTCAGTGACGCACGCGAGACACATTGGGACACAGTGCCTCAATTTCAATCTCTAAGTGTCCCTTGAGAACACTTAGCCCGCCGGCAGGTTATGAAGACGCTGTAGCGGAACCTATTGGGCACTGTACTCGCTGCAAGTCTCATTCTATACATAAGATTTTAAAATCTACCTAACCTTATCCAACCTTACGCAAACCCAACCTTACCTAAACGCAAACCCAACCTTACCTAAACGCAAACCCAACCTTACCTAAACGCAAACCCAACCTTACCTAAACGCAAACCCAACCTTACCTAAACGCAAACCCAACCTTACCTAAACGCAAACCCAACCTTATCTAAACGCAAACCCAACCTTACCTAAACGCAAACCCAACCTTACCTAAACGCAAACCCAACCTTACCTAAACGCAAACCCAACCTTACCTAAACGCAAACCCAACCTTACCTAAACGCAAACCCAACCTTACCTAAACGCAAACCCAACCTTACCTAAACGCAAACCCAACCTTACCTAAACCCCCAAACCAACCTTACCTAAACCCCCAAAGCAACCTTACCTTAACACAAATTAACCTTACCTTAACACAAACCGACCTTACCTTAACACAAACCGACCTTACCTTAACACAAACCGACCTTACCTTAACACAAACCGACCTTACCTTAACACAAACCGACCTTACCTTAATACAAACCGACCTTACCTTAATACAAACCGACCTTACCTTAATACAAATCGACCTTACCTTAATACAAACCGACCTTACCTTAACACAAACCGACCTTACCTTAACACAAACCAACCTAGCCAATCCTAAATCAATGCATCCTAACCTAGCAATATACATGGTTTTGAAAATGGGATGAGGGACCACGGCGAAGAATATCGTGTATGTCTTGACCATTACCCCCCACACCAACACACGAGCCTCCCTCAATACCAGACAATCCCCCCTCCCCCCCCCCCAACCCAACACTGACGTTCAGTGTAGCCTAATTAACATAGCACAGAGAACAAAAAGGAAATTTCAGAAAGCCGTTTCCTATTCGTTTTCATGCATACACATTCATATGCTTTCATTCATACCTATACCGTTGATAGGTTAAGTAATAATTGTAAATAAGAAACAATAAGATGCTTATCTTAACATGCTAAGAAGGTTAGGTGAGGTCGGTGTTTTCTATGAAGCTTTTCAAGGTAAACTAAAATATTCACAATCAATTAGTATGTCACATATGCACTTATTAAATAACCCAATATTGACTGTATGCAAGTGCGAGAACGGGTTGTCATATGTATGTATAACCTGCGCTTAAAACAACCAGGCCCGTCAGTACTACTCCCACCACCACTAATGACTACCACTCTCTCTCTCCCCCAGGTATGACAGCCTGGCCCCTGAGGTCATTACTACCCTCCACAGCTCATTAAGGTAAGATTGGGTGCACCCTACCCACCCTTTTTTTTTTAAAGGTGGGTACAGGATGTTGATGTATCCGATGCCCATTTGTATCCACTTTGAGGCGTCATATTCATTCGAGAACGTTTCTAGAAATCAGAGAGAGCGAGTCTAGCCAAAATGCTACCTACTGATCTGCAAATTAAGGTGTTGTAGTCATGTGGAAATGTTCCCAGCAGACTGTTATAGTGTGCTCCAGCAGATTGTTACGGTGTGTTCCAGCAGACTGTTATGAAGGGTTTATCCGACAAAATGTAATGCATTTTTAATTCTCAAAAGATTTGTTTAAAAAAATATTTCAGAACGATTTCCAAGTGAAATAAAGAGGAACGTCTCCGATGGTCGGGACGAAGGATGGAAGGATGGGTGACGAGGATGGGGGAATCGGACCACTGGATGGGGGGTCGCAGATAGGATATACGGGTGGAGTGAATATAAGGAACAGCCGGGTATATGGACCACTTGAGTATGCCTGAGGTATATGGACCGATGGATCAGTGGTGGATTCTATCACCCCATTCATGGGGGGGACCTGAATAGTGTACCCATGACTGGGTAATGGAAATGGGGGGAAAAGGTGTAAATATCCCTAATGAGGGGGGTGTGGAGGGGAAGGGGAGGGGGGGTTGGCTCTGTGGTGGAGGCGAGATGCGGAAATGGGGGGTAATAGGTGGAGGTGTGTGGTGAAGGGGGAGGTGTCCCCTTACTATGGCAACACACGTGGTCTGTCTGTCTGTCTCCCCTCGCTCATCCTGAGGGGTAGAGAGCTTGCGGCCGCTCAAGAGCCAAAGTGTCCAGCAAACTATAGTATTTCTCCCCACACGCACACACCCTTCCCCGCGTTATTTAAACTGGACTCCTCTCTCACTACTCTGTCCGGACTGCTCCTGCCAGCACGCCCACGGCACCTGCCAGCACGCCCAAGACTGGTAGTGAAGGTGGTGAGGTGATCACTGTGTGGGACCTCAATGGTCTGGCAACGGTTGGGTTCTCACCTATTTAACTCTGCTGGGTAGTGCTTCAGCTCGTGGGCCCCTGCATTAACAGCCATCTGTTGTCTGTGTTTGTCAAAGTGCATTTTCCCAAATTGATACGGTCAAGCGTGCAGAAATAGCCTCTTGTACCCTGCAAAAGTTATTTTTATACCAATTGAACTTTAAATTTACACACTAACCTCTCCCAGGCCTATCATATGCCATCTTGGGACACATTTACGGGTGCTCCATTAGGCCTAGGAATGTTTAGGCTTAGTTGCTGCCTTCTTTCTCGTACAAACTGTAAAATTAATAGAGCAAAGCGTGAGAACAATTGAAGTAGGGCGTGTGCTTGCTTTGATGCCCGTACTCACCTAGTTGTGCTTGCGGGAGTTCAGCTTTGGCTCTTTGGTCCCGCCTCTCAACTGTCAATCAACTGGTGTACAGATTCCTGAGCCTACTGGGCTCTATCATCATTTGAAACTGTGTATGGAGTCAGCCTCCACCACATCACTTCCTAATGCATTCCATCTGGTAACTACTCTGACACTGAAAATAAATTCTAATGTCTTTGTGGCTCATTTGGGTACTAAGTTTCCACCTGTCTCCCCTTATTCTTCTGTCTTCCAGGGACGTGAGTTTCAGCTCCTTTAGCCTTTCCCCGCAGCTTATACCTTTCAGTTCCGGGACGAGCCTGGTGGCATACCGCTGAATCTTCTCTAACTTTGTCTTGTGTTTAACTAGGTGTGGACTCCAAGCTGGAGCTGCATATTCCAGGATTGGTCTGACATAAGTGGTATACAGGGTCCTGAACGATTCCAGACATAAGTTTTTAAAGGGAGTTCTTATGTTGGCCAGTCTAGCATATGCCGCTGATGATATCCTTTTGACGTGAGCCTCTGGGAAGAGGTTCGGTGTGATTTCAACCCCCAGATTTTTCTCTGTATTTAACTCTTACAGGATTTCACCTCCCATATGGTACCTTGTGTTCAGCCTTCTGCTCCCTTCGCCTAATTTCATTACTTAGCATTTTCCTGAGTTGAACTTTAGTAGCCATTTTCCGGACCATTCCTCCAGCTTGTCCAGGTCGTCCTGTAGTCTCTATCATCATCTGTCTTGATTCTTCTAAATTTTTCCATCATCAGCAAACATTGTGAGGAATGAGTCTATACCCTTTGGAAGATCGTATACATATATTAGAAACAGGATGGGTCCAAGTACAGAGCCCTGTGGGACTCCGCTGGTGACATCTCGCACTCTGATGTCTCCCCCTTTACAGTTATTCGCTGTTTCATGTTGCTTAGATACTCCCTTATCCACTGGAGCATCTTACCTTTTACTCCTGCCTGTTGCTCCAACTTTCGTAACAGCCTTTTATAGGAAACTGTGTCAAAAGCTTTCTGACAGTCCAAGAAAATTCAGTCTGCCCACCCTTCTCTTAATTACCTATTTTTTGTTGCTTGGTCATAGAATTCGATTAACCCTGTGAGGCACGATTTACCATCCCTGAACCCATGCTGGTGGTGTGTGACAAAGCTATTTCCCTCCAGATGCTCTACGAGCCTTTTCCTTACGATCTTCTCCAACACCTTGCATGGCATACTAGTTAGGGAAACTGGCCTGTAGTTCAGTGCCTCTTGCCTGTCACCCTTTTTGTATATTGGGACTACATTAGCTGTTTTCCAGCTTTGCTTGCAGTGTGTGCTTGCTTGGGTACGCGTACTCACCTATTTGTGCTTGCGGGGGTTGAGCTTTGGCTCTTTGGTCCCGCCTCTCAACTGTCAATCAACTGGTAAAGCACGCGTGTGCGTGCTTGGGGTGCACGTGTGCGTGCTCGGGTGCGCGTGTGCGTGCTTGGGGTGCGCGTGTGCGTGCTTGGGGTGCGCGTGTGCGTGCTTGGGGTGCGCGTGTGCGTGCTTGGGGTGCGCGTGTGCGTGCTTGGGGTGCGCGTGTGCGTGCTTGGGGTGCGCGTGTGCGTGCTTGGGGTGCGCGTGTGCGTGCTTGGGGTGCGCGTGTGCGTGCTTGGGGTGCGCGTGTGCGTGCTTGGGGTGCGCGTGTGCGTGCTTGGGGTGCGCGTGTGCGTGCTTGGGGTGCGCGTGTGCGTGCTTGGGGTGCGCGTGTGCGTGCTTGGGGTGCGCGTGTGCGTGCTTGGGGTGCGCGTGTGCGTGCTTGGGGTGCGCGTGTGCGTGCTTGGGGTGCGCGTGTGCGTGCATGGGGTGCACGTGGTCTGAAAGCAACCCGTTCTCTTCAAAATAACGTTACTTTTCGCTCGTATGCGCACTATGGCCAAATTTGGACGTAATTTGAAATGAAATCGACTCACAGAAGTGACGTACTGTTCCGTTTTCTGTTTGAGTCGTCCGGCCCTCCTCAGACAGCTTAGAAGAGGAACTTTCCATTAACGTTTTTCATAACGTTTTGAAACTGAGAATTTCCTGCCCACCTAACCTATCAGAGGACTCTTAACTTATTGTTGTTGAAAAAAAAAAAATCCCAAATTTATTTTAATTTTTTTTCATTTTCAAATTACGTCCATATTTGGCCATACGGGTGTAACACCCAGGACCTCCCCACCCCCCCTTAGAGTTCACACTCAGGGAAGCCTTCTCCAAGAGGTCAGTCCAGATGACCTCCGGTTTATCTTGTATGTTGATTAAAAAAAAAAATTCCTGGGTTAGTCTTAGTCAGCATAGTTTCAAGTATGTAATATTTCATGCAAGGAAATTAGACTCCAGATTCTTATGTGTAAACATCCCTGGATCTTCCCCTTTAGGCCAGGTCAGAGGTCAGTCACACATGTAATTAATAACTCCTCTCTTGAAGAGTGTATGTTGAATGTCAAACAAGCTTATTGAAATATTTCTTTAGTGTTTGTACACGTGTGGCCAATCTCTTATATTCCTGGTGTAGGTAGTAACAGCAGATTTTCCCCCTCCCCCCTGTGGGGGTTGTATATAGAGGTCCAGTAGGGACTTAGTAAAGACAGAGTGCCGAACACCGGGGTCCAGAGAGGGCTGTGAAGAACATCTCAGCCAGGGAGAGACAGAGGTCTTAAGGTAACGTGTGTGATCTCTGAGGTTTTGTTCCATGTCCAAATTACTTAAATTTTTGCCAGTGTTAGAGTAGGATTTATAAGTGGTTATTGACATAATTTTGGTCTCAATAAAACTCATGTTAATTTTCCCGTCTGTGTCAATTGTTGAATCCTCTTAGCCTTTTGGATATAGTGGCTGACAACCGTTTCCATAATTAATGACAGTCATAGAAAGTACTCTCCAAGTCAAGCAATGTTTCTTGCCTCGTTGCTTGATATAGTCTCAATGGTCAAAGGCAGATGGTGGCAGCGTATTTCATCCTGTGTTAGCATCTCCTTGTTGGCAGTGTACTTTGTAGTCCCATCACCATTGTCTACTTTGTAGACATCATATGTCAGCCCATAACAGTATTACCAAGTGCAACAAATGGGGAAGTGTTACTCAGGATAAGTAGTGTTTACTTTATTAGTTTAGTGTTCCAATATAGTGGTGGTCCATTATAGTGGTGCATTATAGTGGTGACACATTATGGGGGTGTTACAATTGGGGGTGTTACACGGGCAAACGGCCAAAAGCGACGTTCTTTTTAAGAGGACAGGTTGACAGCCGCACTCCTTTATTGTTGTCAGGTGTTGTGACGTCACGTGGGGACCCTTATGACGTCATAGGAAGGTCTGAGGATGGTCGGGTCTCAAGACACTCTTCTTCACTCTCGAGTGGTCTTAGTGTGTCCTTGGCCTGAATAGTTGTCTTGGCCCGCTCTGTCCACACGGCTTCTACAGGTGTCCCAACCCTTGATACACACCCCCACCCCCTACCCTGCTGCTCCACCTCTCGCCCCCACTCTCCCCCCCCCCCCACACACATCCTTACCTCCCCTCTGATTACCCCCTAGCTTCCCCCCCCCTAAAACAAACACACACACACACACACACACACACACACACACACACACACACACACACACACACACACACACCTGTGGGTGTAAAAGGGGTGGGTGTGTGTGTTGTGTGTAGGGGGCTGGCTGGCTGAGTGGACAGCGCTCTAGACTCGTGGACCTAGGGTCCGAGGCTCGATCCCGGCAGCCGGCGGAAAAACAAATTGGCAGTTTCCTTCACCCTGATGCGCCTGTTACCTAGCAGTAAATAAGTACCTGGGAGTTGGCTGCTTCCTGTGTGTGTGCGCGCGTATGTGTGCGTGCGCGTGCATGCGCGCAGTTGCCTATTTATGCCTGCAGGATCGAGCATTGACTCTTGGATCCCGCCTTTCTAGCCATCGGTTGTTTACAGCAATGACTCCTGTCCCATTTCCCTATCATACCTGGTTTTAAAATTATGAATAGTATTTGCTTCCACAACCTGTTCCTGAAGTGCATTCCATTTTCCCACTACTCTCACGCTAAAAGAAAACTTCCTAACATCTCTGTGACTCATCTGAATTTCCAGCTTCCACCCATGTCCCCTCGTCCTGTTAATATTATGTGTGAACATTTCACATATTTCCACTTTGTCAATACCCCTGAGTATTTTATACGTTCCTATCACATCCTCCCTTCTTTTTCTAGTGTCGTAAGGTTCAGTTCCTTCAGGCGCTCTTTATACCCCATCCCTCGTTACTCTGGGACGAGCTCCGTCGCAAACTTCTGAACCTTTTCCAGTTTCCTTATGTGTTTCTTCAGGTGGGGACTCCATGATGGGGCGGCATACTCTAAGACTGGTCTCACGAAGGCAGTGTAAAGCGCCCTAAAAGCCTCCTCACTTAGGTTTCTGAAAGATGTTCTAACTTTTGCCAGTGTAGAGCATGCTGGTGTAGTTATCCTATTTATGTGTCTCATGAGTTAGATTAGGTGTTACGTCCATTCCCAGGTCTCTTTCTCGAATCGTCACAGGTAGGCAATTACCCTTCATTGTGTACTGTCCCTTTGGTCGTCTATCACCTAGTCCCATTTCCATAACTTTACATTTGCTCGTGTTGAACTCCAGTAGAATTCTTGTAGTAACACAGTATACTGTCACGACCAGCGATGTCGGCGGACTCCGCTCACACCTCTAAATGAAAATACGCCAGACCTCAGTTGGATTTATCATTCTACACTTATTTCCGATCTCTTTTAGATGGGCCTAGTTAACGTTACAAAGTCAGCCGTCCATAACCTATGAAGTAATTGGATAATTGTTAGGTGAAAGTTATCAATGAAAGGATTAGGTGCTCGTCTACTACACTTGATGGCTGAAAAATGGAAGCAAAATGTGTAGCATCTTTAATAATAGAATTGTCAACAGACATATACGCAGTAACTGTGAAGCTGCTCCAATGACAGCGTTGGGGGAAGACCATAGTTGATGAGAGGGTTCAACATGACTCGTTCGTGAGCCATGACCTGTAGGAGAGAAGAACGGTGTAGTAGAGTGTACGAGTCAAGTGTCTAGTACTGTGTGTGTGGTCCCACGTTCACGGTGCTATGATCCCCTTGCTTCCCACACTACAGGACCTGCAAGTGTGTACCCTCGCCGTCCAACTTAGGCATTGATAGTTAGGGCTATCTTAAAGTGCAGACGACGATACGTATTCGTCTTTAGCCTTCAGATGGCGTCTCAGGCTCAATGAGGGCTCCCAAACTGGTAGCTACAGCTCGTGTACCCTCTAAATGATGCTAGTCCAGGTCAAGTCTGCTTCACATTGTGGCACCATTGAGCGAGTCTGCTGCCTTTGTGGCACCATTATTGAGTCTGCTGCCCTCGTGGTACAATTCTCGTGAGAATGGTACCCTCACTATACACCTCGTTCTCGTTCCTCGCCATCACACTACTCTCATCCACTCTCTCTTCTCTCATTCTTCCACAATCCTCCAAATTCTCATTAATTCATTCTGAACGTATTAGTAAAAACCATCCTTCAGTCATGTGTTTTTCAAGGCTTGCTTTGGATCCGGGCGACCACCAGACGGGGGGGAGGGGGAGATTAGAGGGCTGGAAGGGCATGATAAACGTGGGAGGGAAGGAAATGAGAGAGAGAGAGAGGGAGGGAGAGGGGGGGAGGATGATTTGAAGGGAAGGAATGACTGAAGGATGGATGCAAGGACAGTATAGATTGAGACCATGTGAATGCATGGATGTAGAGATAAAGAATGGAAATGGAGGGGGAATGGTACAGGGACCATCCCCTACCCCCCATCTTCCAAAATGGGATAGGGGATTGGGGGGAAATGTAGAGCGAGAAATGTATTACGTAGGGTTTAGTGGGGGTGGGGTGAGGGGTAGCATCTCAACTGCCTGCTGGGAGCTTTAAGATGGTAATGAGTAATCCAGCTGTAAAGCTTTGTAATGAAGTGAGATTGATTGGGGTCAGAAAATGTTGGTAGTTTTGTCAGCGGAGAAGGAATTGGGTTTTGCATGTGAATGGGCGAATCAAGGAACGTCCGTGGGTTTTTGTGGCTCTAGGCCAGCATTAGGGGAAAGATAAAGTACACGTCTTGACTTATAGGAAGGCCAAGACACATTAATTATGAGGGCAGAGTTACCTCATCACTCCTCACGTCTCTCATTCTGTAGCTGAAGGAGATCCATCGACAGACTCCTAGACAGGCTAAAACGTTCACATGGACAGGAACACAAATAGTGATTGACAGAAACTGTAGCTTCGGTGAAATGTGGATAGGAGTAAAGAGTAGGTGATGAAGAGGAGTGACGGGAGATATGACTATAGCGTAATGATGGGAATATTGATGTCTGACGACCTAACGTTTAGGGAGCATAACCAAGCAAATATTGCGTCAGGCAGAAAAATTATAGGATGGATTACGAGAACTTTCAAATCCACGGATCCCATCACAATGGTTGTACTCTTCAAATCATGTGTGTTATCCCATCTTGAGTATTGCTCAGTGCTCACTTTCCCCTTCAGAGCAGGAGAGATTGCTGAAATAGAGGGAATACAGAGAACATATACGGCACGCATAGACGCGATAAAGCACCTAAATTATTGGGATCGTCTCAAAGCTCTCCAAATGTACTCACTAGAAAGGAGACGAGAGAGATATCAAATAGTATACACGTGGAAAATACCATAGGGCCAGGTCCCAAATCTACACAGTAAAATAACAACATACTGGAGTGAACGATATGAAAAAAATGCAGAATAAAATCAGTGAACAGCAGGGGTGCCATAGGCACAATCAGAGAACACTGTATAAACATCAGAGGTCCACGGTTGTTCAACATCCTCCTAGCTAGTATAAGAAATATTACCGGAACAACCGTGGACATCTTCAAGAGAAAACTAGATAGTTTTCTTCAAGAAGTGCCGGACTAACCGGGCTGTGGTGGATATGTGGGCCTACGGGCCGCTCCAACCAACAGCCTGCTGAACCAAGCTCCCAGGCTTGGAGTAGAACAACTCCCAGAACCCCATCAAGCAGGCAAACGTGTTTAAGGATTTGGGTTCCAGCTCATCGACACAATAAAAGGCCCCTAGAGCAGCCAGTTTGGGTTTTTCCAAAGCATCAATTTGACGATCAAGAGGACATGCCCACAGCATCCACCGATCCTGCCCAACGTCGGAGAAGATTATAGACTACAGATTGCACACACAAATCACACTAACGTGATGCATCAAATGAACAAATCCGCAAGGGCCGTGACGCAGGTTCGAATCCTCGTCACGACCCTTGTGAATTTGTTGACTATAGATTGATTGTAGAAGATTGAAGACTTTAGATTGTTTCCCAGACTATAGCTGGGAAACAAACTTTCGTGTTTTCATTAATGTTTCTGTTGTATAACAAGCCACGTTTGTATTGATATAACTTTGTATAATAACGTATATATGATTAAGAATGGGGGGTGGTATGAGAAGCATATGCTCAAACTAATTTAGAGATAAGATTTTTCTCTGAATACTCTTGATTTTCTTCTCCAAGGATGTGGGTCCCTTTATACATACTGTAGGGTACCTGCAGCAGGCTGGTGGCCTCGCTGAGGGCCCTGTAGAACCCCACGGAGGACTGGGAGGGCCCCGGAGGACCACACTACACTACAACAAACTCCTCAAATATAATAATAATAATATCACCACCATCATAATATTGTAATCATATATAATTGTTTTATAAAATAATATCATGTATATTATTATAATCTAATTATTATTATATATTACTACAATATTAATAATTTGTTGGTGGTAATATTTTTATTATTATATTTGAGTTGTGTGTTGTGGCCGGGTGGGGTGGTCCCCGGGGGCCTCCAGGAGGTTGTGTGACAACCATTTACGTGAATGGTTTGTGTTGCAGGTGAGGGGGATTACTATGGAGAGCTCAGGGTTGTGTAAGGACGGCCCCCTTAACCAGAGGCCTCACGTCCCTGACCTGTGGGCGTGGGTCTTCTCACCTACCATTTGAGAGAACTTAAAGAGGGGAGGCTTAGACTTCGTAATTTAATGCCCACGGAGGTTTTGTGTGGGCATTCAAGAGAGCTAAGCTGTTGTGCTAAAGTGGGAGCGTTAGTACGACGGTTTCTTGATGTTGGGGTCGCTGGTGAGGACAGGCTGTTCAGTTGAGTCCCGTGCAGTGAGTCTACCTGCAGGCGCTGGAGTGGGAAGTGTGTTTCAAAACAATAATTGTTGTAGAGACAAGAGGAAAGAGAGAGAGAGAGGAGGGGGTCAAATGGAGGAAGAGGGGGTGAAATGACGAGGGAAGGAGAGAGATGAGGGGAAGCGGATTGGGAAGAGGGAGGGAAGGGGAAAAAATGAGCAAGTAGTGGTGGGTGCCTTGGGGGTACAGAGCTTTTTCCTCTGCTTGAACTTGAGTTTGTCTGATATTTCTCTTGCATTGTGTTTGGCCACAAACTGAATATCCGTCGTCCAACACCACCTGTTATTAATTCCTGTCGACCTTGTTGTATAGGTTATCACGCCATGGTCACATTGTATGGCTTATCACGCCATGGTCACATTGTATGGCTTATCACGCCATGGTCACATTGTATGGCTTATCACGCCATGGTCACATTGTATGGCTTATCACGCCATGGTCACATTGTATGGCTTATCACGCCATGGTCACATTGTATGGCTTATCACGCCATGGTCACATTGTATGGCTTATCACGCCATGGTCACATTGTATGGGTTATCACGCCATGGTCACATTGTATGGCTTATCACGCCATGGTCACATTGTATGGCTTATCACGCCATGGTCACATTGTATGGCTTATCACGCCATGGTCACATTGTATGGCTTATCACGCCATGGTCACATTGTATGGGTTATCACGCCATGGTCACATTGTATGGCTTATCACGCCATGGTCACATTGTATGGGTTATCACGCCATGGTCACATTGTATGGCTTATCACGCCATAAGCCATGGTCACATTTACCAAATGTTTTCCTCGTATCCGTATGTACAAATTCAGCAATTTTGGGAGATAAAAGGCTTGAAGGAAGGATGAATAAAGTGAGAGGGAGAATTGAAGGAAAAGAATGAGTGAGACACAGGCAGGGTTTAAGGAGAGGGACTAATGAGTGTGAGGAAGGAGAATGAGTGTGTGTGTGAGGGAGGGGTGGGAGGGAGGGGGGGAGAGGGAGGGGGGGGGGTGTGATCTGTGGCCGGCAGCGTCCGGCTCTGGTCGGGGAGAAACGCCCCCCAGCACGAGTTTTAATTACCCCCAGAGTGAAAGGTGCATTCACGGCTCCCCTTACTGAACACACACTGTCACCTCAGTCTTCCCCTCGCCCTGGCTCCTCGCTCCCTGTGGTTGGGTGTCCCTCCCCTCGGTCACTGACACCCATGGGGCAGGCGTCCCTTATCCTGGTTGCTGGCGTCCCTTATCCTGGTGGCTGACGTCCCTTATCCTGGTGGCTGACGTCCCTTATCCTGGTGGCTGGCGTCCCTTATCCTGGTGGCTGGCGTCCCTTATCCTGGTGGCTGGCGTCCCTTATCCTGGTGGCTGGCGTTCCTTATCCTGGTGGCTGGCGTCCCTTATCCTGGTGGCTGGCGTCCCTTATCCTGGTGGCTGGCGTTCCTTATCCTGGTGGCTGGCGTCCCTTATCCTGGTGGCTGGCGTCCCTTATCCTGGTGGCTGGCGTCCCTTATCCTGGTGGCTGGCGTCCCTTATCCTGGTAGCTGGCGTCTCTGTACTGGTTGCCAGCGTCCCTTATCCTGGTGGCTGGCGTCCCTTATCCTGGTGGCTGGCGTCCCTTATCCTGGTGGCTGGCGTCCCTTATCCTGGTAGCTGGCGTCCCTTATCCTAGTGGCTGGCGTCCCTTATCCTGGTGGCTGGCGTCCCTTATCCTGGTGTCTGGCGTCCCTTATCCTGGTTGCTGGCGTCCCTTATCCTGGTTGCTGGCGTCCCTTATCCTGGTGGCTGGCGTCCCTTATCCTGGTGGCTGGCGTCCCTTATCCTGGTGGCCGGCGTCCCTTATCCTGGTGGCCGGCGTCCCTTATCCTGGTGGCCGGCGTCCCTTATCCTGGTGGCTGGCGTCCCTTGCTGCCCTTATCCTGGTGGCCGGCGTCCCTTGCTGCCCTTATCCTGGTGGCCGGCGTCCCTTATCCTGGTGGCTGGCGTCCCTTGCTGCCCTTATCCTGGTGGCCGGCGTCCCTTATCCTGGTGGCTGGCGTCCCTTATCCTAGTGGCTGGCGTCCCTTGCTGCCCTTATCCTGGTGGCTGGTGTCCCTTGCTGCCCTTATCCTGGTGGCTGGCGTCCCTTGCTGCCCTTATCCTGGTGGCTGGCGTCCCTTGCTGCCCTTATCCTGGTGGCTGGCGTCCTTTACTACCCTTATCCTGGTGGCTGGCGTCCCTTATCCTGGTGGCTGGCGTCCCTTATCCTGGTGGCTGGCGTCCCTTATCCTGGTGGCTGGCGTCCCTTATCCTGGTGGCTGGCGTCCCTTATCCTGGTGGCTGGCGCCTCAGTCACCCGAGGAGGAGAGAAGAATAATTCAGCGGCTCTGCAGGCTGGTGCGACGTGGCGTCCGTCTGGTGGACGTGGCGTCCGTCTGGTGGACGTGGCGTCCGTCTGGTGGACGTGGCGTCCGTCTGGTGGACGTGGCGTCCGTCTGGTGGACGTGGCGTCCGTCTGGTGGACGTGGCGTCCGTCTGGTGGACGTGGCGTCCGTCTGGTGGACGTGGCGTCCGTCTGGTGGGCGTGGCGTCCGTCTGGTGGGCGTGGCGTCCGTCTGGTGGGACGTGGCGTCCGTCTGGTGGACGTGGCGTCCGTCTGGTGGACGTGGCGTCCGTCTGGTGGACGTGGCGTCCGTCTGGTGGACGTGGCGTCCGTCTGGTGGACGTGGCGTCCGTCTGGTGGACGTGGCGTCCGTCTGGTGGACGTGGCGTCCGTCTGGTGGACGTGGCGTCCGTCTGGTGGACGTGGCGTCCGTCTGGTGGACGTGGCGTCCGTCTGGTGGACGTGGCGTCCGTCTGGTGGACGTGGCGTCCGTCTGGTGGACGTGGCGTCCGTCTGGTGGACGTGGCGTCCGTCTGGTGGACGTGGCGTCCGTCTGGTGGACGTGGCGTCCGTCTGGTGGACGTGGCGTCCGTCTGGTGGACGTGGCGTCCGTCTGGTGGACGTGGCGTCCGTCTGGTGGACGTGGCGTCCGTCTGGTGGACGTGGCGTCCGTCTGGTGGACGTGGCGTCCGTCTGGTGGACGTGGCGTCCGTCTGGTGGACGTGGCGTCCGTCTGGTGGACGTGGCGTCCGTCTGGTGGACGTGGCGTCCGTCTGGTGGACGTGGCGTCCGTCTGGTGGACGTGGCGTCCGTCTGGTGGACGTGGCGTCCGTCTGGTGGACGTGGCGTCCGTCTGGTGGACGTGGCTGGCCGTCTGGTGGACGTGGCTGTCCGTCTGGTGGACGTGGCTGGCCGTCTGGTGGACGTGGCTGGCCGTCTGGTGGACGTGGCGTCCGTCTGGTGGACGTGGCGTCCGTCTGGTGGACGTGGCGTCCGTCTGGTGGACGTGGCTGGCCGTCTGGTGGACGTGGCGTCTGTCTGGTGGACGTGGCGTCTGTCTGGTGGACGTGGCGTCTGTCTGGTGGACGTGGCGTCCGTCTGGTGGACGGACGTGGTAATGGTAGTGATAAGTATGGTCTCTTAGTGTAATTTGTTTCGACTTCGATTCCTCGGGAATCCCAGGTTCGATTCCCGGTGGGACAGAAATGGTTGGGCAAGTTTTCTTTCTTCTAATGCCTCTGTTCACCCAGCAGTAAATAAGTGCCTGGGAGTGAGACAACTATTATGAGGTTACATCCCCACGGGGAAGGTCAGTAGTTGGACCTTGTGTGGGGGGAGGGGGACCTCAAACTAGCCTAAAATATATACACAGGCTTCCTGACCCCGAGAAAAATAATTATATGTATTACTTACCGACATTGTACCGTAGGCTGTAAGGGTTTGTACCCATTTGGGCAGTGGAAGCATCCTCACTTTAATAAGACTTAATCGAAATCCTCAGAGTAGGCAAAATTGTAATTGATTTTGGCAATAAAGATGTTAATAATAATAATAATGTTGGTGTGACCCATTATGAAGGGTAGTGGCCTTATTCCATGGTGTGGTAGTGGCCTTATTCCATGGTGTGGTAGTGGCCTTATTCCATGGTGTGGTAGTGGCCTTAACCCCATGGTGTGGTAGTGGCCTTAACCCCATGGTGTGGTAGTGGCCTTAACCCCATGGTGTGGTAGTGGCCTTAACCCCATGGTGTGGTAGTGGCCTTAACCCCATGGTGTGGTAGTGGCCTTATCCCATGGTGTGGTAGTGGCCTTAACCCCATGGTGTGGTAGTGGCCTTAACCCATGGTGTGGTAGTGGCCATATTCCATGGTGTGGTAGTGGCCTTAACCCCATGGTGTGGTAGTGGCCTTATCCCATGGTGTGATAGTGGCCTTATCCCATGGTGTGGTAGTGGCCCTACTCGTGGTATGGGGTGCTTTAACCACATGATGTATAGTGACTTTTAACTAAGGTGAAGGGCGTCTGTCGCCTTTCACCAAGGTGGGAGGGGTAGGGCTTACTAGCTTTGACCACAGTAGAGGGTAGTGGTTTTAATAATGCTATATACACAATATACCTATATATTGTGTATATATAGGTATAGGTTAGGTTAGGTGTTTAGGTTCTGTTGGCGATTATTTGTATTTGTAGTACGTTATAATCTTCGTGGGTGAAGCATTTATACAACCCGTCCTCGACTCAAGTCCATTACATCCAGCGGTCAACCCCACAGACGTATTCATAAATTTTAACATGCTGTTCATTCAAAACAAGAATTTTCTCAAATATAAATTAATGTTACAATATATTAGCATATTGTGCATATATAGGCATAGGTTAGGTTAGGTGTTTAGGTTCTGTTGGCGATTATTTGTATTTGTAGTACGTGGGTGAAGCATTTACAGCGTTGTGGTTCGAACAAAATTCGTCAGTGAAGCACTTGTTCCGGAAGTGTTCGAACGTTAGCAGTTGAGTCGTGTGTAAACCGTTTTTCATTCATAAACAGGGGGTTTGGCGGATGGATGGAATCACTTTTGGATCTTTGTTTGGAGGACGGGCTGAAATGAAAAACGGTTTACTCACGACTCAAGACTGATGACGTCCGAACACTTCTCGAACAGTGCTTCGCTGACGACTGTTGTTCGAAACGCAACTCTGTAACTGCTTCACCCACGTACTACGAACACAAATGTGAACCCAAACAACTAACCTGACCAATGCCTACATATGCACCATGTGCTAAAATACATAATACTAATTTACATTTGGGAAAATTCCTATTTTGAATGAAGAAGCGTGTTAACATTGATGAGCGCGTCTTTGGGGTCAACCGCTGGATGGAATGGACTCCGTCTGAGGACGGGTTGGCCACCCGTCACGGCGCGGGGTGTTGTGACTCGTGACAGTGGACAGTCACGGTTTGTCATCGGGACAAATGTTCGTGACACTCGAATTGTGCACTTGCGTACAGGCGCGTGTGCATGCGTGCGTGTGCATGCGAGCGTGTGCATGCGTGACTGTCGCATCCTTAACAGTCAGCGCGTCTGTCCGTCGCGACAGCAGAGCTGACAGGAAAAAAAAATCCCAATGAGCGGGCGTGGGAGCGTCGCAATCCCACTAATCCCGAGAATAAACAGTTTGTCAAGCGGTAATCAACCAGGCAGGAGTGGGGGGGAGGGGCGGGATATTCCCCTTCCCCCCTCCTCCTCCAATGTCGCTAAGGGTCGTCCCGTCGCTGGACTTGCGTGGGAAGTCGCCTCTACGGCCGGCCATTACGGGCATTTGGTAACAAAGAATATGTCGCATTTGGGCCCACGCTCTCGGCCGCTCAGATCTGGAAGGGTGGAATTCGCCATTATATCTGGGCTTCTAATCGCCCTTAAAGCCCCGACCCCACGCCCGTTTGGATATAAAGAATATCATAGCGATTGTGATTGACAAAAGGTCGAGGTGATCTCCCCCCCCCTCTATCCCACTCTCCATCCCCCCCTCTCCATCCCCGTACTCTTCACCCCCCTCCCCTCTTCCCCAAACTTAGCTCTCCTTTCACCCAGACATACTCCCCAACACCTTCCCCTTTACCCTTCCCCATCTACCCCACCCCATACAAACACCCTACCCCTTCCTATCACCAAAATCTCCTACCTATAACCCTGTGATTTCCCCCCCCCCCACCCGTCTCCCCGCTACACCCCCCCCCCCCAACTCTCTCCCCCTTCTCCCTTCCCCCCCCCCTTCCAGTGTCACCAACAAAGGCACTTCACATTACTCAAGTCTTGCTGGTGGTTCTATTGTCACAGTACAGTGAGGGGGGAGAGCTGTACCATACAGTGAGGGGAGAGCTGTACCATACAGTGAGGGGAGAGCTGTACCATACAGTGAGGGGGGGGAGCTGTACCATACAGTGAGGGGAGAGCTGTACCATACAGTGAGGGGAGAGCTGTACCATACAGTGAGGGGGGAAGCTGTACCATACAGTGAGGGGAGAGCTGTACCATACAGTGAGGGGAGAGCTGTACCATACAGTGAGGAGGGGGAGCTGTACCATACAGTGAGGGGAGAGGTGTACCATACAGTGAGGGGAGAGGTGTACCATACAGTGAGGGGAGAGCTGTACCATACAGTGAGGGGAGAGCTGTACCATACAGTGAGGGGAGAGCTGTACCATACAGTGAGGGGGGGGGGAGCTGTACCATACAGTGAGGGGAGAGCTGTACCATACAGTGAGGGGAGAGCTGTACCATACAGTGAGGGGAGAGCTGTACCATACAGTGAGGGGAGAGCTGTACCATACAGTGAGGGGAGAGCTGTACCATACAGTGAGGGGAGAGCTGTACCATACAGTGAGGGGAGAGCTGTATCATGGTACAGTACTTAAATAGTTCGTTAAACAAATCAAGAAAGTTTTACTATGCATTAATTTATAACAATTATAAGACTCCCTTACAATGCGCCTTCTCTAGTGACCCTATTGGCACCCTATTAGCATCATGGGTTAAATAAACCTTTGAATTAAGATCAATAAAATAAAAGTGTTAACCGTTTACTCCAAGACGTAAGAAAGTATACAATGTACTAGACTCCAGAAGTTAGCTTCGCAAAAGGAAATACTGATTATGCATAACATTTATACAATTGTTAGTTTCCGCGTTAGTCTGCGGTTGATGATCTGGCGCCAGATTCATGAAGCAGTTACGCAAGCACTTACGAACGTGTACATCTTTCCTCAATCTTTGACGGCTTTGGTTACATTTATTAAACAGTTTACAAGCATGAAAACTTCCCAATCAACTGTTGTTATTGTTATAAACAGCCTCCTGGTGCTTCCGAGCTCATTAAGTGTTCAATAATTGTAAACAAGGCCGCCAAAGATTCAGAAAAGATGTACAGGTTCGTAAGTGCTTGCGTAACAGCTTCGTGAATCTGGCCCCAGACTACTGCCATATCAAGTGCTGGAGCAGGAGGAGGAGGCGATAATGGGGCTGGTTATTGGCGGGAGCTCTCCACCTCCTCGGCCCAGTACTGCTAACATTAGCCTACACAGCTCTTTAAGCAATAAATGCCAGCACACCGCTGGTTCATTAGGTAAAGAAATGCATAGATATTTTTGCATTGGCTTTGTGAGGTCGTTTGCGATGCTTGCACTTGGGGACGAACCAAACAGGCAACAAGCATCTTGTGTGATCTTTGAAGGTGCACCGTTTTGTACTCGCCTAGTTGCGCTTGCGAAGGGGGGGGGGGTGTTGAGATTTGGCTCTTTGGTCCCGCTTCTCAACTGTCAGTCAACTGGTGTAGAGATTCCAGAGCCTACTGGGCTCTATCATATCTACATTTGAAACTCTGTATGGAGTCAGCCTCCACCACATTACTGCCTAATGCATTCCATCTGTTAACTACCCTGACACAGAAAACGTTCTTTCTAACGACCCTGTGTCTCATTTGGGTACTCAGCTTCCACCTGTGTCCCCCTTGTTCGCGTACCCCCCGTGTTAAACAATTTATCTACCCTGTCGAGTCCTCTTAGAATTTTGTAGGTAGTGATCATGTCTCCTCGACTCTCCTATCTTCCAGCGACGTTAGGTGCAGGAAGATAGGAGAGCTCGGGGAGGCATGATAACTTCCAACAAAATTTTAAGAGGAATCGACAGGGTAGATAAAGATAAATTGTTTAACACGTGTATTCACCTAGTTGTGCTTGCGGGGGTTGAGCTCTGCTCTTTCGGCCCGCCTCTCGACTGTCAATCAACTGTTACTAACTACTAATTATTTTTTTCCACACCCCCTTTCCCACCAAGAAGCAGCCCGTAAATGCTGTCTAACTCCCAGATACCTATTTATTGCTAGGTAACAGGGGGGCATCAAGGTGAAAGAAACTCTGCCCATTTGTCTCTGTCGGCGCCGGGAATCGAATCCGGCCCCACAGGATTACGTGTCCCGCGCGCTGTCCACTCAGCTACCAGACCCCCTGAACTTCCAGATTGTGTATGTGTGTGTTCACCTAATTGTGCTTGCGGAGGTTGAGCTCTGGCTCTTTCGGCCCGCCTCTCAGCTGTGTACTCATCTAGTTGTACTCACCTAGTTGTGTCTGCAGGATCGAGCATTGACTCTTGGATCCCGCCTTTCGAGCATCGGTTGTTTACAGCAATGACTCCTGTCCCATTTCCCTATCATACCTGGTTTTAAAATTATGAATATTATTTGCTTCCACAACCTGTTCCTGAAGTGCATTCCATTTTCCCACTACTCACGCTAAAAGAAAACTTCCTAACATCTCTGTGACTCATCTGAGTTTCAAGCTTCCATCCAAGTCCCCTCGTTCTGTTACTATTCCGTGTGAACATTTCGTCTATGTCTACTCTGTCAATCCCTTTGAGTATCTTATACGTTCCTATCATGTCCCCCCTCTCCCTTCTTCTTTCGTGTCGTAAGGGACGAAAGGCCCTCAGGCGCTCCTCATACCCCATCCCTCGTAGCTCTGGGACGAGTCTCGTTGCAAACCTCTGAACCTTTTCCAGTTTCATTATATGCTTCTTCAGATGGGGACTCCATGATGAGGCGGCATACTCTAAGACTGGCCTTATGTAGGCAGTGTAAAGCGCCCTAAATGCCTCCTTACTTAGGTTTCTGAATGATGTTCTAACTTTTGCCAGTGTAGAGTAAGCTGCTGTCGTTATCCTATTTATATGTGCCTCAGGAGATAGATTAGGTGTTACGTCCACCCCCAGGTCTCTTTCACGCGTCGTTACAGGTAGGCTGTTCCCCTTCATTGTGTACTGTCCCTTTGGTCTCCTATCTCCTAGTCCCATTTCCATAACTTTACATTTGCTCGTGTTGAATTCCAGTAGCCATTTCTCTGACCATCTCTGCAACCTGTTCAGGTCCTCTTGGAGGATCCTGCAATCCTCATCTGTCACAACTCTTCTCATCAACTTTGCGTCATCCGCAAACATCGACATGTAGGACTCTACGCCTGTAAACATGTCATTAACAGTATACAAGAAATAGAATTGGATCCCTGCACCGATCCTTGTGGTACTCCACTTGTTACTGTTCGCCAGTCCGACTTCTCGCCCCTTACCGTAACTCTTTGGCTCCTTCCTGTTAGGTAGTTCCTTATCCATGCTAGGACTGTGTGTGTGTTTACTAGTTGTGTTTTTACGGGGGTTGAGCTTTGCTCTTTCGGCCCGCCTCTCAACTGTCAATCAACTGTTTACTAACTACTTTTTTTTTTTTTTTTTTTTTTTTCTCTCCACACCACACACACACACACACACACACACACACACCCAGGAAGCAGCCCGTGACAGCTGACTAACTCCTAGGTACCTATTTACTGCTAGGTAACAGGGGCATTCAGGGTGAAAGAAACTTTGCCCATTTGTTTCTGCCTCGTGCGGGAATCGAACCCGCGCCACAGAATTACGAATCCTGCGCGCTATCCACCAGGCTACGAGGCCCCTACACCAGGCTACGAGGCCCGTGTGTGTGTGTGTGTGTGTGTGTGTGTGTGTGTGTGTGTGTGTGTGTGTGTGTGTGTTTATATGTAACCTGGTCAGAATTGCAGTTCACCTTTATAACGCACATAATCACATTATGAATCAAAAACCATACCTCGAACACTGATTATCGATGAATTTATGTATGTAGGTTAGAATTAACATTTCAGATCCCTACAATCACTTTCTGTGGTTGATTGTTCAATAAATCACTGAACTATATGTTTAATAGATCTCTCACCCTGTCCATGGAGGACAGAAGAAAATGTATATATGCTGGTTAGCATTGAAAATATGTGGCCACGTCTGTGGTAGGAAAAAAAAAGAACTGCCTTCTTCTCCAGATTATGCACTTGTCTCTTATGGGAACTGTGTCAAAGGCTTTCTGCCAGTCCAAAAATATGCAGTCTGCCCACCGTTCTGTTGTCTAATAGGTAGGCGCGCGCGCACACGTATATGTCTGAGAAGGATATATGTATTAGATACGACATAAAAATAGATAGCGAGTCTCGCACTCCGACGGTTAAAGAGGTGGAGCCCATGAGCTCGAGCCTGCAGGCACAGTAAATACACCTACCCTCCTCATTTCTCCTTCCTATTTTTCCCCTCTCTGTGGTCTTCGAGTCTGTTTTCACCCCCCCCCCCCTCACCTAACCCATTAACTTCCCTCTCTACCCCATCTCCCCTATATAACTTCTCCCCTCCCTCCCTCCCTTCCTGCTGCTCCTTCCTTCCTGCTGCTCCTCCCTTTAAATGTATTCTTTAATTGGGAGTTAAGATGGAGAGGGGCAGGTGAAGGGAAAGGTTTAGAAATGAGGATAGTGAGTTATGATAGCAGGCGGACTGTCATGCTTCCCCCTCCCCCCAACCCCTCTCAACACTATCCCCCCTCCCCAACCCCTCCCCCTCTCCACACTTCCCCCTCCTATTCCCTTTCCCCCCCCCCCCGCTGCACGCGCGTGCTATTGTGTACCCAGGGTGATCGCGAGGGGGAAACGGTCGACGTTATGAGCGGGTGCCCACGTGTCTGTGCCCTCACCCCTCACCTGGGGGGGGGGGTGTTCTAGGGGGGGACAGGAGATGAGGGAGATTGAGTGGAAGAATCAATGTTATGATAACTAAGGGGGGAGGGGAGAGGTGGCGGCGGAGGAAGGGGGGGGGGATGATAAATATCTAAGGGGAGGGGAGGGAGGAAAGACTTGGTATTTAAATATATTGACGAGTCTGGGTGTTTGTGGGACAGGAAAAGTTATTTATTAGTAATTATAATACGTACTTACGTACTTGGTAGTACGTGGTGGCGTCCGTACCTGCGTTGTTGGTCCGTTTGATGTTCTCTCTCTCTCCCCTCCCTCCCTCCCTCCTATTTCCCCCTCCCATTTCCTCTCCCCCTCCCATTTCCCTCCCCATCCCATTTCCCCCTCCCCGTTCCCCCCAATCCGTTTCCCTGCCCTGCATGTGTGTACCTCAGACTACAGGGAGTGTCGTGTTACCACCGCTGTTCCCATATGCATATCTGGGTGTGGCCCGTGCTGGGCCGAGTCTCGGGCCTTGACCCCCAGCACCTGCTCCCATAGGTGCTTGGTCAACACCTCTCCAGTGTTTACGTCTTGAGAGAAGTTGTTCCTAATGTCGCGAAGTGAATCTTTCCTGGAGTTTGTTTTTCCTCTCCTGTGCTGACACAAATAGAAATCCTCGCTATCTTGGTTATCTTGAGGTTAATTTGAGATGATTTTGGAGCTTTTTCGTGTCCCCGCGGCCCGGTCCAACAACTGCGCTCGAGTAGTTGTTGTTATTTCCAGTTTTTTTGTTTGTTGAATCTGACGATAATCTGAGAATCAGATTATTACGAACTATGCTGGCTATGGGCCTAGGAGGCCCTGGACTGTGAAGCACTATATGCCACCTAGAAACAGGCCTATCAAGCACTATATGCCCTCTGGAAACAGGCCTATCAAGCACTATATGCCCCCTGGAAACAGGCCTATCAAGCACTATATGCCCCCTGGAAACAGGCCTGTCAAGCACTGTATGCCCCCTGGAAACAGGACTATCAAGCACTATATGCCACCTGGAAACAGGCCTATCAAGCACTATATGCCCCCTGGAAACAGGCCTGTCAAGCACTATATGCCACCTGGAAACAGGCCTGTCAAGCACTATATGCCCCCTGGAAACAGGCCTGTCAAGCACTATATGCCCCCTGGAAACAGGCCTGTCAAGCACTATATGCCCCCTGGAAACAGGCCTGTCAAGCACTATATGCCCACCTGGAAACAGGCCTGTCAAGCACTATATGCCACCTGGAAACAGGCCTATCAAGCACTATATGCCCCCTGGAAACAGGCCTGTCAAGCACTATATGCCCCCTGGAAACAGGCCTGTCAAACACTATATGCCCCCTGGAAACAGGCCTATCAAGCATTATATGCCACCTGGAAACAGGCCTATCAAGCACTATATGCCCCCTGGAAACAGGCCTTTCAAGCACTATATGCCCCCTGGAAACAGGCCTTTCAAGCACTATATGCCCCCTGGAAACAGGCCTGTCAAGCACTATATGCCCCCTGGAAACAGGCCTGTCAAGCACTATATGCCACCTGGAAACAGGCCTGTCAAGCACTATATGCCACCTGGAAACAGGCCTATCAAGCACTATATGCCACCTGGAAACCAGATCTCAACCTCCCACCTTTTCCTCTCTCCTTCCCTTACCCCTTTCTATCCCCCCCCCCCCCGTTTTTTTTTACACTGCCTCATCTTCGACTGTATATCCATTTTCCTCTTCATCTTTATTTTCCAAATCCCTATCCTTTCTTTATTCATCCTTTTCTCTCTCCTTTACCCCATTCCTGAACTCCTCTCCATCCCTTTCAATCTTCCTCCCCCCTTCTCTCTCTCTCTCTCTCCACTACTCATCCTTTCTCCTCTCCCTCCCCTTCTCTTCCCTCGATTTCTTTCTTCCGGTCTGTCAGCCCTCGACCTATCCATCACCTACCTTCATTCACCTCTCTCTCCCCTTGTCCTTCCCCTTCTCTCCCCTCTCTGTGACTGCTGTCCTCCTCCCCTCTCCCTCCCTTTCAACAACGTTTACCTTGCCAGGTCGATATGGTGCCCAGCTGCCCCTTCCTCGCTCCCCTCTCATCCCCATCCCATCTCTTGAGCTGCTTATAACCGTCTCTCTCTCCTTCCACTTTGGAATCTTGCCCTCTCTCCTCTTTACTGTATCTTTACTAGGTGTAACCCTCTCCCCCCTCTCACATTCTCTTTATACCCTCTCTCAGCTTTTCTCTCTCCCCCCTCTCACATTTTCTCTTCCCTCTAACCTTTTCTCTCCCCCCTCTCTCACCTTTTCTCTCCCCCCCTCTCTCAGCTTTTCTCTCTCCTCTCTTCTCTCTCCCCCTTTCACCTTCTCTCTCTCCCCCCCTCTCTCACCTTTTCTCTCTCCCCCCCTCTCACCTTTTCTCTCTCCCCCCCCTCTCACCTTTTCTCTCTCCCCCCCCTCTCACCTTTTCTCTCTCCCCCCCCTCTCACCTTTTCTCTCTCTCCCCCCCTCTCACCTTTTCTCTCTCCCCCCCCCTCTCACCTTCTCTCTCCCCCCCCTCTCACCTTCTCTCTCTCTCTCTCTCTCTCACCTTTTCTCTCTTCCCTCTCTCACCTTTTGTACTCCCCCCCCCCCCCCCACTGGCCATTCCTTCTTCAGCTTCCAGTATCCTATACTGAACCACATCCTAGAACTTGTGCCCCTCATATATTTAATAAACTAAGTTTAAACAAAAAATATAGAAGTTTTTGAGAGCCTGAGACAAATATACCCTAAAGATATATGTTAAGTATATATAATATAGGAATATACCCCTGAATGTATATTTATTAGCCCTTGAACAAATATCGGTACTATCTTCTAGACCTTCTAAAGAGGTTTCTGAAGAAATTGTTTTTTGTCTCGAAATCAGGGACGAGCCGGATTGTGATAGACATACAGGGAGCCGGCGGGCCGCTACAATCTAACAGCCTGTTGGATCATAAGCCTGGCCCCCCCCCCCCTGGCCGGGCTTACGGATGTAGCATACTAAGAACATGATAACACAAAGTAAAAGCTACTTGATCAAAATGACAAAATTCGTAGTGGCCTTAACCCCCCGTAGATAGGGATCAAGAGCATATGTTCACCACAGGGGCCTGAAACACTTCAAACATTTAAAGTGTGTGTGTGTGTGTGTGTGTGGAGGGGGGGGGGTACGGACACACACACACACACACACACACACACACACACACACACACACACACACACACACACACACACACACACACACACACACACACACACACACACACACACACACATCAACTCGCTGTCATCAATGGTGGTGTGTCAGACGGGTGACGGTGTTCGTCTGTACGTCTTGGTGTACGTGCTGGCTACGGGGTCGTGGTGTACGTGCTGGCTACGGGGTCGTGGTGTACGTGCTGGCTACGGGGTCGTGGTGTACGTGCTGGCTACGGGGTCGTGGTAGACGTGCTTGCTACGGGGTCGTGGTGTACGTGCTGGCTACGGGGTCGTGGTGTACGTGCTGGCTACGGGCCCAGTATAGTGTACGCCGTGGCGTGCACGGGGTGGGCGCTGCACGTTGAATCTTCCGTAATATGAAGTGTTTTCAAGTGTTGATTTGTATTCCAAGGTATTGTTGAGTTCAGGCCGTCAACACGATTAGTCCATCCGTTGAACCTGCGTGTTATTTTTTTTTATGTTTAAGTCATCAGTAAATCCCGTTTATTTACATCACGTTTGTTGGCATCCCGTTTGTTTACGTGTAACAGACGAGTGTAAATCGCATTGTTTACTTATGTTGACTTTACATAAACCTGAACTAACGTTGCTGTTAACTTACTGTCATGAAATTTGCTGCCAATTATTGTTGGCAACATGATAAACTATGCTGAAACAGCAGTCAATAGACAGGAGAAGGTAATAGACACGCGTCTATCTAGAATGAAAAGTAGGGAAGAAGCGAGAGGGAGGAGGGGGATGGAGTGAGAGGTAATTCGGAAGGAAGGGAGCAAGAATGAAAAAGGGAGTGAGGGAGCGCCAAGGAAGGGGTGGTTGGGCTGGGAGGGATTGAGATGGAGTAGAGGAAGGGGGGGGGGAGGGGATTTGGGAGTGAGGGGTGATGCAATCAGTGATAACTTTGTTGCAATTATAAATTCTGTGATCGGGTTCGAGTGTTCTTTTGTTAGGGAGAAGGAAGGGGGAGAATGTGGGGGAGGGGGCGCTGGTGGGAGATAGGGAGGGGTAGGGGGGAGGTTTACGATAGCGTGGGAGAGACTTTCATCCCCCCCCCCATCAAATGTCTCGACCCCCCCCCCACCCACTTGTCAACACCACCACCCCATCGTCGCACTTGCCAGCACACTTCACAGGAAGCACTTGAATTACCATGGGGAAGTCATTGCTTAACCTGGTGATTCTGACGGGGGGCTGACAGCTGAGTGGACAGCGCTCGGGATTCGTAGTCCTGAGGTTCGATGGGGTTCCATTCCCCGGTGGAGACGGAAACAAATGAGCAAAGTTTCCTTCATTCTAATGTAGCTGTTCACCAAGCAGTAAATAGGTACCTGAGAGTTAGACAGCTGCTACGGGCTGCTTCCGGGGGGGGGGGGGGGTGTAACAAAAAAAAGCAGGCTTGGTCGAGGACCGGGCCGCGGGGACGCTGAGCCCCGAAATTATCATCTCAAGATAACCTCGGGGGACGAGTGGGCCTAGTACAGCGTTGAACAGGAGCCACGGAGGGGAGGGGGGGGGGGCGCGGTCTGTTGTGTTGCCAAGAAACTAATCGGTTAACAAAACAAGGAACATGAGCCAGTTTTGAGGCTGAACATTGTAGGATCTTTTTGGATAATAGGTCGACCTAATGTGACATCCCTGGGATGCGGGGGGTCTGGGTGAGGTTAGCAGAGAGAGGGAGGGGAGAAAGAGGGAGGGAGAGAGAAGGTGTGGTCAGAGAGAGAGTGATAGAGAGAGGGGGGAGAGAGAGAGTGTGGGCATAGAGGAGCGTGAAAGAATGAGGAGGAAGAGGGTGAGTAATGAGGGATGGGGAGATGGAAGGTAAAGGTGGAGGGAAGGGTGATGAGGGAGAAACTGGGTAGAGAAAAGGATGAGGTAGAAAAAGACCCATGCCAGAGAACAGGGAAGTAAGTTACAGTGAATGATGAAGAGGCGGGAGTGAGGGGGATTAGGAGGGGGGTGAGGGGGATTAGGAGGGGGGTGAGGGGGATTAGAGAGGGGTGAGGGGGATTAGGAGGGGGTTGAGGGGGGGATTAGGAGGGGTGAGGGGGATTAGGAGGGGGTTCAGGAAGTGAGGGAGACGGGGGAGGAAGGGCAAGATATCAATAGGTAAGAGTGGTACTTTTTTTTTTTTTTGAGTAAAGAGGAAGGAGAGGCATAGGTGAAGGGAAGTATAGAAGTGGGAAATACAGTGAGAGGTATGAAAGCAGGCGGGCTGTCCGCTTTGCTGACACGATGTGTGGGTGTTGGCAGCTAAGCTAAGCTGGCTCCCTCTTGTCAGGGAGCTGTGAGTGTGTGAGAGGTTCTTCACATGTGTTTCACCATATATGGATGTCCATAGATGAATACTGTGAAGCATTCATATATAGACACTCCGATGCTTCCACACACGTTATTCTGTTTAATGCTCTTTATTTTATTATTATTATTTATCGAGTTGTCATACATATTATTTATCGAGTTGTTCATACATACACATATATGAACTGTTCATATATATACATATATAACTCATCTTGGGATTATATACTGTGGGGCGGGGTTTTCGTCCAGAGAATCGAGGCTCTTGGGCCACCAGCTGTGGGAGCGGGGCGTCTCATCTTGGAGTAATCTTTCAAACATTGGGTCCTCTAACATTTCGATGGTGTTCCATACCCTGATGGCTTGGTGCTGCAGTCTGATGTTTAGTGGCTGTATGTTCAGGAGTTCGTGGAGCTCCTGGATTGTCTGATCATATGGTGGACGGTGTTTTGCTGCTCTCCTTAGCGCCTTATTTTGTACTGCTTGCAGTTTCTGCATGTTAGTTTTCTTTATGGTGTGTAGTGGTACTGGGGGATATTCTAGATGCGGCCGAACTAGAGCCTTATATAGGTGGATCTGAATGTTAGTACTGAGGCTTCGGAATCTTCTCAGTTTTCCTAATGCTGCTTTGGCTTTGTTTAGTCGGTCCCTTACATGAATTTGTATCCCTGTTCTATTTATCATAAGTCCCAGTATTCTGCCTACCTCCGCATATTGGATGGGCTGGTTATCAAGGATGATGGGGTCAGGGTTTCTTTTCGCAATGTGTATTATTTGGAACTTTTGTTTGTTGGTGCTAATTTTCCATTGCTTCTCAAAGTTGTTTATGAGTTCAATGGCTGCCTTGGTCTTGTCGGCTAGTAGCGGCTTTGATGGGCCCGGTTGGCATATTATTTGGGTAACATCATCAGCGTATGTGATGTATTCTCCATGTTGGGGTTGGGGTAGGTCAGCTGTATATATGTTGAATAGAGTGGGGGAGAGGCAGCTTCCTTGTGGTACTCCGCTTTTCAGTTCTATTACGTCACCCAAGTAGCTGCCGATATTAAGCCTAGCAGTTCTATTGTCTATAAAGCTGCAGAGAGTAGCTGTAAATCTCTCAGGAAGTCCTAGTTCAGATATCTTATATTTTAGGCCTGTGTGCCACACTTTATCGAAGGCTTTCGAGACGTCCCTAAGCACTATATTACACTGATCTTTTTTCGACACTGCGTTAGCTATATGCTGGTAGATCAGAGCTATAGCTGTATGGGCCCCTCTGCGGTGTCTAAACCCATGCTGCCTGCTGTTATACTTCCCTTCCTCTTCCATGTACTTCACAAGTCTCTGATTGATAATTTTTTCGAATATTTTACCTGGTACTTCGAGGAGGGAAATTGGCCTGTAGTTTTCAGTTTGGGTTGGGGGTTTACCTGGCTAGGGGATTAATCGTATTGTGGCATTCTTGAAGTATGTGGGGAATAGTCCAGATGCAAGAGCTGCATTTAAGATACATGTGTATTGATGGAGTGCAATCACTGGTAGGTTGGATAATACCATCTTATTTATTTTGCTGTTGCCCGGCGCCTTGTTCTTGAAACCCATAATTGTTTTATGGACCTCCGCAATGGTTATGTGTTTCATAAGGTGGCAGTCATCGCGTATGTTGTTAAGGTCTATTGTTTGCGTCGGGAGTAGTGCTGCAGCTCTGTTATCGACTTGAGTTGTAATTTCCCTTTCATTAATTGGGCAAAAATTTAAATTTTCTTCCGGGTTTATCCTGAATATTTTTTCCCAGAACTTCCTGAATTCCTGCTCTTGTTCTCTCTCCTCATAGAGTTTATTTCCTGAGGCGTCTATGATGTAGGGTGTTTCCTCAGAAGAGCTTCCCATCAGGGTCTTTACTTTTTTCCAGAACTTCCCCGGGTTTCTGTAGTCGACTTGGATATTGCTTATTAGGTCATCCCATTGTTTGGTGTACTCTGTTTTGCATAGATCTTGCAGCTCATCTTGAAGTTCCCTTTGTAGTCTTTTGCGCTCATCCGTCCACCCGTGTTGTGTTATGAGTTGTAGAAGATTGTTATATCTGGTTTGCAGTGTCCTGAGCGCCTCAGTGGCTGGGGGGTGTGGGAGCGTTATGTGGTGAGCTACGGGAATGTGATCAGTCATGCATTTTTCAATGGTGTTAATCCATGTATTTAACTCGGCGTTTATGCAAGATGTTTCCTTTCCATTAAAATCTGTGACACTGATTTCCTGTGCACTGCTTTTGAACGCTTCCCAGTCAGTTTTAGTGTATTGAAGTCTTGGTGGTGAGGGTTTCTGAATGGGGTTAGTTGATAGCGTCATTATTATTGGTAGGTGGTCGCTTGTGCTCACAGGACCCCTTTCTATGCGGGTGTTTAGGAAGTGGTGGTTGTTTGACAGTATTATGTCTGGTTTACCACTGTGGCCTTGTCTGATGTAAGTTGGGAAGTCTGGACCCAGGTGGGTTAGATTTCCGTACCTTATCATGTTGTGGATGGCTTCTCCTGCTTGGTTGTTCTTTCCATGTCCCAGTGTTCTGTGCTTGGCGTTCAGATCACCCAGGAAGTAGGCAGGTCTGTTCCTTCTGGTAAGTTTCATGATGTCGGCAAGGGGAAGGTAAGGACGTCTTGGTGGTTGGTAGCATGTTCCTATGAAGATTATACCTTTCGTAGTTTGGAGTTCAATTGCCAGGAAATTTTCCTGGAAGTTATCTAGAATTTTGTGAGGAATATTTCTTTTAACGGCAATTGCCGCTCCATCGTTGGCCTGGTCAGCTCTGTTGACCTGGTAAATTTTGTAATTGAAGATCTTGATCTTCTCGCTGTTCTTTTTTCCGTGGCTGTTAATGAGTATTATATCAGGGTCTATTTCTCTGTACAAGTTGCTGAGTTCCAATGCTCTGTGCGGAGTCCAGCATAGAACATTGTGTTGAATTATTGTTAATGACTGGATGGCTATGTTGAATCTGATGGGTTTCTTCCACCTTGTGGATTGTTTGGGATCGTTCCATAACCATTGCGCATTGCGTCAAAGTCCTCGCTGCTTATCTGTTGAATGGTTATGGGTTTTCGGTTTGAGGTAAAAGTAGTTGACATTATCCGGTCGTACACGTCACTCGTAGTGACACCGGGAATGTTGTGTTGGAATTTTATTTGATGGGTTTGTATTTGCTCTTTGAGGCTCCTGTGGGGAACCCTGGTGGGTTGTTTTGCTTGAGTAGAAATTGATTGTGTTTGGGGTCACTACTGAGGCTTGTGCAACATTTTGTGTGGGTGTGCGGGAATCAGTGAGAACCATTGCGGGTCCCTGTTCCTGTGGTACTTGTGTGTTTTGTTGTTTATGTGTGGCCCCTCTCCGGGGGTCCTGAGTGGTAGTTGCTCTTGTTGTATCGTCTTCCTCTGGCTTGTTGGTGGTTGCTGGGGTCGTGGGTGTTGGCACTTGTTGGGAGTTAGTCACAGTTTGGGTAGTGCTGGCTACATTGCTGTCCACCAGGGCTTTTATGATGTTAGTGGAGTTAGTGGAGTTGGTGTCTGGGAATTCCATTAATGGGAGACTATTCATCTTGTATATTTCTTTTATTACAGACCTAAATGACCCTGGGTTTGCTATGTTTTCTAAATGAGCAAAGAGCATACTGCTCAGGATCTTTGTGGGTAGGTCCCCATTTACCTGTGAGGTCATGTTTGTTGGAGTGTGTGTGGTAGTGTTTGCTGGATTATGTGACATCTTGTTAGACCAAGCATTGGTGGTAGTTATACCTGCATACGTATTATTGGCTATTGCTGTCTTTTTTGCTAAGGCATCGGCCCTTTTTTGTTTTAGAATGTCCTTCCTAATGGGACATATTGATGCCAGTGTGCGGTGGGGACCCTCACAGTCCCTCACGGTGGGGACCCTCACACAGAGTGGTACTGTGTAGGGATGTTAACGTTGATACTAGGAAGAGGCGCGAGAGTGTGTGTGTGTTAGTATGAAGGATGAGGGGGAGACACAAGTGTATAGTGACAGAAAATGAGGGGGGGGGGGTGAGGCGAGGACGATGACACATAATAAACCTCCCAGGACTCATCCCACCACCTCACAAGACCAATCCAACCTCTACCCTGGCGAAATATACCTCACGAACCTTCAGTCCTCCCCCCACTCTGGGGGAGATCTCGCCACACCTCCCCCTCTATCACCTCTCAAACCCCAGTCCCCTCCACCCCCCTGTGAGGTAAACCTCGCCAGCCAACCCCAACCTCCCCCCCAATTCCCTCTCAAGCCCAGTCCCCCCCCCCCCACCACCCGCTTGACGAGATAAGCTAATCATCCCCAACATTGTGGTAACGACCCAACCACCTCCGTAGACGCTGTATTTTTTCGAAAGGGGAAGGGGGGGGGGGATGTTTGGCTTTTTTTTTTTTGGCATGAGAGTGGACGTCACACAAAAGGGGCGATCTCCCTACCCCTCCTGAACACCCCCTCCCTATACCCCTCCCATCGATATGCGACCAACCAGGGAAAAGAGGGCAGGGAGGGTAGGATGAAGGGTAGAGAGGGGACAGGAGCCATTGTCACCCAGGAGAGTATTGTGCAGTTCACTGATCCAAAGAAGGGACGGGTGAGGAGGTGGAGGGAAGGTGTGAAGGGGGGGGGGGACAGTGATGGGTGGCGGAGCTGTGAAGTCTGAGGACCAGTGAGGGGAAGAAGTCAGGGGATAGTGAAGAAAAGAAGAGAATCCTGAATTCTCAAATGGTATAATATTAAGGATGTCCGGAGCCCTGGGGAGGGCAGGGAGGGGTGTCCGGAGCCCTGGGGAGGGCAGGGAGGGGTGTCCGGAGCCCTGGGGAGGGCAGGGAGGGGTGTCCGGAGCCCTGGGGAGGGCAGGGAGGGGTGTCCGGAGCCCTGGGGAGGGCAGGGAGGGGTGTCCGGAGCCCTGGGGAGGGCAGGGAGGGGTGTCCAGAGCCCTGGGGAGGGCAGGGAGGGGTGTCCGGAGCCCTGGGGAGGGCAGGGAGGGGTGTCCGGAGCCCTGGGGAGGGCAGGGAGGGGTGTCCGGAGCCCTGGGGAGGGCAGGGAGGGGTGTCCGGAGCCCTGGGGAGGGCAGGGAGGGGTGTCCGGAGCCCTGGGGAGGGCAGGGAGGGGTGTCCGGAGCCCTGGGGAGGGCAGGGAGGGGTGTCCGGAGCCCTGGGGAGGGCAGGGAGGGGTGTCCGGAGCCCTGGGGAGGGCAGGGAGGGGTGTCCGGAGCCCTGGGGGAGGGCAGGGAGGGGTGTCTGGAGCCCTGGGGGAGGGCAGGGAGGGGTGTCCGGAACCCTGGGGGAGGGCAGGGAGGGGTGTCTGGAGCCCTGGGGGAGGGCAGGGAGGGGTGTCCGGAACCCTGGGGGAGGGCAGGGAGGGGTGTCCGGAGCCCTGGGGGAGGGCAGGGAGGGGTGTCCGGAGCCCTGGGGAGGGCAGGGAGGGGTGTCTGGAGCCCTGGGGGAGGGCAGGGAGGGGAGTCCGGAACCCTGGGGGAGGGCAGGGAGGGGTGTCCGGAACCCTGGGGGAGGGCAGCGAGGGGTGTCCGGAGCCCTGGGGAGGGCAGGGAGGGGTGTCCGGAACCCTGGGGGAGGGCAGGGAGGGGTGTCCGGAGCCCTGGGGGAGGGCAGGGAGGGGTGTCCGGAGCCCTGGGGGAGGGCAGGGAGGGGTGTCCGGAGCCCTGGGGGGGGCAGGGAGGGGTGTCCGGAGCCCTGGGGGAGGGCAGGGAGGGGTGTCCGGAGCCCTGGGGGAGGGCAGGGAGGGGTGTCCGGAACCCTGGGGGAGGGCAGGGAGGGGTGTCCGGAGCCCTGGGGGAGGGCAGGGAGGGGTGTCTGGAGCCCTGGGGGAGGGCAGGGAGGGGTGTCTGGAGCCCTGGGGGAGGGCAGGGAGGGGTGTCCGGAACCCTGGGGGAGGGCAGGGAGGGGTGTCCGGAACCCTGGGGGAGGGCTGGGAGGGGTGTCCGGAGCCCTGGGGGAGGGCAGGGAGGAGTGTCCGGAACCCGGGGGGAGCCCTGGGGAGGGGTGTCCGGAGCCCTGGGGAGGGGTGTCCGGAGCCCTGGGGAGGGGTGTCCGGAGCCCTGGGGAGGGCAGGGAGGGGTGTCCGGAGCCCTGGGGGAGGGCAGGGAGGGGTGTCCGGAGCCCTGGGGAGGGCAGGGAGGGGTGTCCGGAGCCCTGGGGAGGGCAGGGAGGGGTGTCTGGAGCCCTGGGGAAGGCAGGGAGGGGTGTCCGGAGCCCTGGGGAGGGCAGGGAGGGGTGTCCGGAGCCCTGGGGAGGGCAGGGAGGGGTGTCCGGAGCCCTGGGGAGGGCAGGGAGGGGTGTCCGGAACCCTGGGGGAGGGCAGGGAGGGGTGTCCGGAACCCTGGGGGAGGGCAGGGAGGGGTGTCTGGAGCCCTGGGGGAGGGCAGGGAGGGGTGTCCGGAACCCTGGGGGAGGGCAGGGAGGGGTGTCCGGAACCCTGGGGAGGGCAGGGAGGGGTGTCCGGAACCCTGGGGGAGGGCAGGGAGGGGTGTCCGGAACCCTGGGGGAGGGCAGGGAGGGGTGTCTGGAGCCCTGGGGGAGGGCAGGGAGGGGTGTCCGGAACCCTGGGGGAGGGCAGGGAGGGGTGTCCGGAACCCTGGGGAGGGCAGGGAGGGGTGTCCGGAACCCTGGGGAGGGCAGGGAGGGGTGTCCAGAACCCTGGGAAGGGCAGGGAGGGGTGTCTGAAGCCCTGGGGAGGGCAGGGAGGGGTGTCTGGAACTATTGGAAAGAGAATGAGAGACGGAGTTGTCAGGAAGAACGCATCTGTAGCGGGTTAAATTACAGGTGGAAAAGGCAACAAGGGTGGGAGGGGCGAGGAGGGAGGGAGGGAGGGAAGCAGCAGAACACGGAACAGGCAGGACGGTACCACATCAACAAGTAACTTAGAGACCATCACTGTTCCTGTTGCCTGTCTTTTTGTCGTCGTCACCCGACTCAATGGCTCTGGCGGCAACGTCTAGTACGACAGACGCAGCAGTCGGATTTGAAAAACGCAGCAGCCCGTATTCAGACGACTCTGTATCCGTAGTGGAGGAGTGGAATAGTTCCTCCGATGCCTCGGGGATGTTTACCTCCAAGGTCACTCTCCTGATTGATCAGACTCTTAACTTTAAACAAATTTAATAACATTGGAGTGTTAGGTGGAGTCCCTCGGGCGAAATGCGGCACATAGTGCTGGGTGGCTCATGGGGCTGTGTTAGTCGCTCCTCGTCTTGCAGCGAGCGGCCTCGGTGGGGGCCAGAGTCGTGTCCCCTCTCGCCTCCCCTCAAGTTGAGCTGTGTGGAAAGCCAGTGATTGGTGAGGGGCTGCAGGACAGCTCCTGACACTTGGCAGACAGAAGGGTCACAGGTGAACTGGTATATATGACGGGAGGGAGGGAGAGGGAAAGAGTATGAGGGAGAGGCATGAAGGGATGGAGGAAAAGAGTATTATGGAGGGACTGGGGGAGGGAGGGAGGGAGGGGAGAATGGTGGCAGCAGCAGCAACCATTGTCAGGTAGTGACGACCATCGAGGGGACGCGAGTAAAAGTACACAAGGCTGACCCCTCGCATGCTGCCTGAGGGAAGGGGAAAGGGGTGAGAAGTGTGGCGTAGTGAGGGGAAAGGTATCGTAGTAACATACGGCAGTTGCTCTGGCAAAGTGAGAGAATATGAGGGGGTAGAGGGAGGTGAGAGCAAGTGAGGGAGAGCGGGGGGGAGGGAAGAGTTGAACACGAAACTGTATTTATCAAGTGCTCGTCCAACGGACTCTCCTCCCGGGCACACTACATTCACAAACAGTCTGCTTGTCGATTTGACTGATGCTCACAGAGACCCGCAAGTCACAACACGCTTCATGATGAGTGCCTCTACTCGTCTTATTTCACGGTCGAAAGTAAGTGACTTTACACCTCACTGTCTCGGTTTAATAATTGCAAGCTTTGCAACAACATGAGAACAAAGGTAACTGCAGAAGCCCTATTGGCTCATACGAGTAACACTCTACCTCTGAAAAGAAGGGGCATACCTAGCCCGACCTCTCACGGTGTTCAGTAGATAACTTAACACCTCCAGAGAATACATGATCAACAGCTAGGTTGATCAGACTAGATCAACCAGGAGGCCTGGTCAGAGACCGAGCCGCGGGGACAGGGATTAATTTCCCTGAACCCCACAAAAGGTAACGGAAAGATTACCTTTTGTCGGTTCAAGGTACCTGCTGACAAATGCAGAGCTTACTTATTATTAACATCTTTATTGACCAAAATAAATTACAATTTTGCTTTATCTTGGTGAGCTGTAGTGAAAATTGAGGACATTTTTCGAGATGTATTTCGGATGTCAATCCTCCCGTACACTAGTCTCCTGATGTCATCGCCTCACTTGAAGAAATATTTGACAAACGAATAATAATCTTTTACCTGTAGGGAACCACTCGTCCAGCAAACTTGTCCAACATTTACGGACGTTGGCTAATCGTAGGCTGCTCGAATGGGTCAGAAATATGAACTTTATTATAAAGAAGATAACAACATAGGTATAAATAACATGCGATTGGTGTAGCAGAACTACAGGATACATTAAAGCCTGTTAACAGGGATAGTATGGATAACCCCCTCCCCCCTTCCCCTTAGCTGGATACGCACCTGTTTTAGCTAATTAATATCTCTCAAATGGCTGTTGACAAATAGTTTCAATTCTGTGGAATCGTGGGATCCCTGTACCAGGATGTCTTGGAGACTACTGGTGACATATAGGCTGTGCATAGTAATAAATATAATTTTATAATTAGCATGTTATGTCATCTTTTAGATTTTCTCAATCCTACTGATTTTCTGCTTCTAAATTAATGTATTTGCTGTTTCCTGTCTTCGGTGCTGTATCTGATCATGTTAAAATTTTAACAATTACTGTTGATGACCAAACACACACCAGGAAGATGAGGAGACGACGACGTTTCGGTCCGTCCTGGACCATTATGAAGTCGATTGTGATGTTGGTCCAGGACGGACCGAAACGTCGTCTCCTCCTCATCATCCGGTGTGTGGTTTGGTCATCATATCTTCAGCCACGTTATTGTAACTCATCGTCTGCAACAATTACTATTGTTTGTATTTTAATATATATATTCTGTATTTTGTCGACTTTGCTAAGAGTACATAAATTATATAGTAATGAGTTTTAGGCTTTTGTTATTCTATTAACATTGAAAATAAAGTCACGTCTCAATGTACAACCATTTATGATAAAGTTGTTGAGTTTGAGTAGAGGAAGTCAACTGAGATTAGAGAGGCCAGAGGTTGAGGGTGAGGGGGGAGCGGGTTGAGAGTCGAGGAGGAGGAACGGCTCAAGGTAGTGGAAAAGTAATAGAGGGGAGGGAGGGATTGTGGGTTACGGGAGGGGGCTTTGAGGCGAGCTGGAGTGAGGGGTCCGAGGGGCAGGAGGCTGGGCTGAGGGGAACAGCGAGGAGAGGGGAAGGTCTCCTGGTTGACCCTCTCCGGGTAACGATCGCCAGGAGGCCCGCAGACGACCGGGCGATTAAGCTAGTTTGATTTGGAAGATAAAGAGAGGGATGGGGGGGGGGAGAGGGATGAGGGCGCGGGTTTGAGTGAGGGGGGATGGTTGGGGGGGGGAGGAGGCGTTTCCTGGGGCAATGGTGGGAGAGTAGATTGGGGAAAAGGGTGGGGGGGGGGAGGGGGTTGTTTGAGGAAAGGGAGCTGGACTGGGGTGCTTCGAGGCATGACGATGGTGACCCTGGAAACCAAGCTTCACAATACGTAATCTCAAGATGACATGGAAACCAGCACCCTCCCCCCCCCTCCCTCCCTCCTCCGATAGGAAACATCATCAAAACATGTACACAACCATCCGAGATACAGGACAAACCACCTTATACACCACTCTAACAATGGAAAGCAAGCTTAACTACCCCTCTCTCCTCTCTCTCTCTGACACTCACTCACTCACTCACCCTCCCCCTCCAGTCTCGTTAGTACAGTAGGGTACATTCTCGATTCATAATAGGGAACACCGGGTTCGAATCCCACTCGCGACAGAAATTGTTGAAAGCGTTTCCTTTTACCTAATGTATCTGTTCACCGAGTGGTAAATAGGTACCAGAGAGTTAGTCGACTGTTGGATTCTGAGGGAGGGTCAGTAGGTCGATCTCAATACCAGCCTAAGATATATACATGTACTTGCTGACTGTCCCTGAACTATATGAATTATTACGAAGTAATAATAGTCTGCTATACCTGTGGTGGAGTGGCTAAGACACTCGCCTGGCGTTTCACGAGCGCTTTGGCATGGGTTCGTATCCTGGCCGGGGTCGGTAGACATACCGTTATCATAACGCTCCATATTTCACATTTCCAAACTTTTTTCTTCATATGCACCTCCATGGAAGACACGCCAGGTAGAAGCACCCATGCACAATATAACAAGGCGGCAGAAATCTAACCCATTTTGGTTCAGACTTCACAAGTTACAGTACTTCAGACAAGGTCACAGTGTCACATCAGGAATAACAGTATTATGTACCCACCACCAGTAGCAGCAGGAGGCGGGGTCCCGGGAGCTCAAGCCACCACCTACCAACAGTAATGACTTCAACTAATTCAGTACATAAACTCCTACATCCAAGACATGCAGACAGGTACACAGAGACTGACTGAGAGGCATTCAGAAGCATCACACAGGAAATCGTACATCACAGAATTTAGAGGCAAGTGAATATGAAGCATAAATACCAAACTAAATGAATAAACACCATAGAAAAATTGCATAAAAGAGGAAATGCCCGCAGCCCATCACACGACACCCCCCCCCCCCCCCCTCAAGCCACTGTCTCACTCTGAACACTACAAAAGCAGGTAATTAACAATGTCCTGCAGGTTGTAACACTCAAAGGATGGACTGACGAGCGCAAAAGACTGCAAACGGAACTACCGGATGAGCTGCAACATCTATGCAACACGCAATACACAAAAAAATGGTATAGGGCCCATAAGCCAACTCCATATTAAAAAACAACTGATGGGAGCCCCAAGCGAGGAAACGCTTTATATCAATGACGCCTCAAGAAATAACCTTTATGAGAGAACATGAATTCAGGAAGTATTGTGAAAACAATAATCAGGAACCATCCCTGAGGAAAATGTTAACTTTTGGACGAAGACAAACTACAAATCTTGTGGGGGAAACAGAGACAAGGTTACCCCGTAACGCAAACAATGGACCTTAACAACATTCACAGTGAGTGCCACCTTTTGAACCACAGCCATTGCAGAGATAAAAAAAAAAATGAGTAGAGGTGTTAAGAACAAGGCACCAGCTGGCATTAGCAAAATAAACAAACTAGTATTTACTAACCTCCTAGTGACGGCATTCCTGCAATATAGTAGTAGGCATCCATCAGTCTCAGGAGACTATGGAGTTGCGCTCTGGTTGTCGGTCAGGAGTGGCCTCACTCACTCCAATATACACGAATATTAAATGGAGCTCTTGTATCACGACTATTTCCCCACATGACTAATGCCTCTTTATCAGATTAACACGAGTACTCCTTCACAAAGTGAAGTACACTCCTGAGGTACTACGGATTCTTTTTGTCCTCTCCCGTAGTACTCTGCTTGACAAGGTATTTCATAACGCTCAAATGCTCATCTTCCTTCTCCAAGATACCTCCATATATTTTTAAAGGTGGTCGTCTTCCTTTCACTCCCAGGTATTGAACTTTCCCCTCTCCCATGTCCATCCCTTCCCCTCTCCCATGTCCTTCCCTTCCCCTCTCCCATGTCCTACCTTCCCCTCTCCCATGTCCTTCCCTTCCCCTCTCCCATGTCCTACCTTCCCCTCTCCCATGTCCTACCTTCCCCTCTCCCATGTCCTTCCCTTCCCCTCTCCCATGTCCTACCCTTCCCCTCTCCCATGTCCTTCCCTTCCCCTCTCCCATGTCCATCCCTTCCCCTCTCCCATGTCCTTCCCTTCCCCTCTCCCATGTCCTACCTTCCCCTCTCCCATGTCCTACCTTCCCCTCTCCCATGTCCTACCTTCCCCTCTCCCATGTCCTACCTTCCCCTCTCCCATGTCCTACCTTCCCCTCTCCCATGTCCTACCTTCCCCTCTCCCATGTCCATCCCTTCCCCTGTTCCATGTCCTTCCTTCCCCTCAGATGCTTCTCAGTTTCCCAAAATGACCAATTCCCGATCATCCATTTAAAGTTGTTGTCAGCCAGACCTCGATGGTGACGTTATCCCAATAGGGGCTTTGACCTAAGGAAAGAATGTACCACCAACCAGTTCTCAGGTTAGGCTCGTTAAAGCGGCGGCCGTCTCCAAGACGCATTCGTCAATTTGAACATACTACGTATTAAAAGTAGGTTCGTTATCATATATGAACTAAAATTATTATTCATTAAAGTTGGATGCATAGTTATGCTTAGGTTAGGCGAGGTGTCTAGTTTCTGCTGCGATTATTTGCATTTTTCAACCCGTCCTCGACTCAAGTCCATTCCATCCAGCGGTCGACCCCACAGACGCATTAAAATTTTAACATGCTGTTTATTCAAAACGGGAATTTTCTCAAATATAAATTAATATTATAATGCCGTATTGTGCATATATAGGCATGGGTTAGGTCAGGTGTTTAGGTTCTGTTGATTATTTGTATTTGTAGTACGTGAGTGAAGCATTTACAGCGTTTAAATTTTTCTAAATTTTGCCCCGAGGAGCGAGTTTATTGGGCAGCGCCACTCATCTTGTGAGTGGACACCCCGCCATAGCAGCACGTACAACACTCCTCAATGTTGTGGTTCGAACAAAATTCGCCAGTGAAGCATTTGTTTGAACGTCATCAGTTGTGAGTCGTGTGTAAACCGTTTTCTATTCATAAATACGAGGTTTGGCTGCTGGATTAACGAGCTTTTGGTCATTGTTGCTGAGGACGGGCTATACCCCCTCCCTCCCCCCCCCCCCCCTGCGTCTACGGCACTCTATAAATCCGACCTGACTTGACCTGGTCGAACCTGACCTATCCTCACCTGTGAGGTCATGACTCATTCCGGTACCGGTTTTAGACCCTTGTGGGTCAGCCAGGATGTCAGCACGTGTCAACACCTGTGACCGACGCAGCTGTAAGCATCAACGACAGCTGTACGTTGGTCTTTAGAGACAAGGTTGTTGCGTTAGTCCGTCGGTAACGTATTTAATATTAAGAACAGCCTCGGCCTCCTCGGAGCACAGCATCACCAGTGCCAAGCACAGAGGCAACAATCATTGAAAAAAAATGAAGTACAACAGGAAGAGGAACAGCCGGTCCAGGAAGAATAGGAGCAGCAGCTGGTCCAGGAAGAGGAACAGCAGCTGGTCCAGGAAGAGGAACAGCAGCTGGTCCAGGAAGAATAGGAGCAGCAGCAGGTCCAGGAAGAGGAACAGCAGCTGGTCCAGGAAGAGGAACAGCAGCTGGTCCAGGAAGAGGAACAGCAGCTGGTCCAGGAAGAGGAACAGCAGCTGGTCCAGGAAGAGGAACAGCAGCTGGTCCAGGAAGAATAGGAACAGCAGCTGGTCCAGGAAGAATAGGAGCAGCAGCAGGTCCAGGAAGAGGAACAGCAGCTGGTCCAGGAAGAGGAACAGCAGCTGGTCCAGGAAGAATAGGAGCAGCAGCAGGTCCAGGAAGAGGAACAGCAGCTGGTCCAGGAAGAGGAACAGCAGCAGGTCCAGGAAGAAAAGGAGCAGCAGCTGGTCCAGGAAGAGCAACAGCAACTGGTCCAGGAAGAATAGGAGCAGCAGCAGGTCCAGGAAGAGGAACAGCAGCTGGTCCAGGAAGAAGAACAGCAGCAGGTCCAGGAAGAATAGGAGCAGCAGCTGGTCCAGGAAGAGGAACAGCAGCTGGTCCAGGAAGAGGAACAGCAGCAGGTCCAGGAAGAGGAACAGCAGCAGGTCCAAAGAGGAGCAGCAGCAATTCCAGGAAGAGGAGGAGCAGCAGGTCCAGTAAGAGGAACAGCAAGAGGAGCAGCAGCAGCAGCAGCAGCAGCAGCCAGAGGAGCCTCAAGGAGCGGGCTGAGAGAGGCCCGCCAGAGAACAAATATTGACTCGGGACCATCAGTGCTCCGGCGCAAACCTCAAATTCAACACTTTTAAACTTTGATAAATTATGCAAACTTTGTACATGGCGGGGTGTCTGTGAGGCACCCAGCCCCCCCTCCCCCCCTAGAGCGGTGGTGCCGGTCCGCGGGGAGGAGCAGTGCCACTGGGGATCGGTCAGGTCGCCTCGCCTCGTAGGTAACCACGTTAAACGATGCGGCCGGAGGGTTGTGGAACGCGGAGGAATATAAGTTTCAAAGTTTTTTCGCTATGGCTACGCCGCGTTCCTCCGGGATAAATTAGATTCACACATTCTGAATGACGCAACAGTAGGTGTGTGTGAGAGGGCTAACGGGCGGCGCCGCAACAGAGAGCAACAGGAGGCTGCGGCGGGGGGTTAAACGCGCTGGTAATCACAGGTGCTTCGTTACAACCTGTTGTGTGGTAACGGAAGAATATTATTTTTCTTGGCTGGACTCGTCCAATGACAGGAAGAGCGATCACGGATTTCGGGCTCCGAGGGAGAAATTTCTCAGGCATTCATAGTGGGGTTGAGAGCTCGGGGCGTGGTGGTCCTCCTCCAGGTGCTGGTGGTCCTCCTCCTCCTCCAGGTGCTGGTGGTCCTCCTCCTCCTCCTCCTCCAGGTGCTGGTGGTCCTCCTCCTCCTCCAGGTGCTGGTGGTCCTCCTCCTCCAGGTGCTGGTGGTCCTCCTCCTCCTCCAGGTGCTGGTGGTCCTCCTCCTCCTCATCCTCCAGGTGATGGTGGTCCTCCTCCAGGTGCTGGTGGTCCTCCTCCTCCTCCAGGTGCTGGTGGTCCTCCTCCTCCTCCTCCAGGTGCTGGTGGTCCTCCTCCTCCTCCAGGTGCTGGTGGTCCTCCTCCTCCTCCAGGTGCTGGTGGTCCTCCTCCTCCTCCAGGTGCTGGTGGTCCTCCTTCTCCAGGTGCTGGTGGTCCTCCTCCTCCAGGTGCTGGTGGTCCTCCTCCTCCAGGTGCTGGTGGTGGTCCTCCTTCTCCAGGTGCTGGTGGTGGTCCTCCTTCTCCAGGTGCTGGTGGTCCTCCTCCTCCAGGTGCTGGTGGTCCTCCTCCTCCAGGTGCTGGTGGTCCTCCTCCTCCAGGTGCTGGTGGTCCTCCTTCTCCAGGTGCTGGTGGTCCTCCTCCTCCAGGTGCTGGTGGTCCTCCTCCTCCAGGTGCTGGTGGTCCTCCTCCTCCAGGTGCTGGTGGTCCTCCTCCTCCAGGTGCTGGTGGTCCTCCTTCTCCAGGTGCTGGTGGTCCTCCTCCTTCTCCAGGTGCTGGTGGTCCTCCTCCTGGTGGTGGTGGTCTCCTGCCGCTGGCAGTGTTGGACAACCACCACCACCTTGCCACTGATGGCCCCACCGAGTCATGGCCCCACCGAGTCATGGCCCCACCGAGTCATGGCCCCACCGAGTCATGGCCCACCGAGTCATGGCCCCACCGAGTCATGGCCCCACCGAGTCATGGCCCCACCGAGTCATGGCCCACCAAGTCATGGCCCCAGGCAGGCAGTATACACGGACAATCAGCGCTTGTAGATGATGGCATGAAAAGAAGTAGGAGAAATTACGCTGATAAAATTTGTTCTCGGGGACAGGCAGCGTGTATGTATATGTACGGTAGGATAGTATCGATGTGGCCACAAGGTCGAACTAGTGATCTCCCCCCAAGATGCAACCCCACAACAGTTGCCTAACTCCCGGGGTACCTGTTCACTGGTAGGTGAACAGAAGCATTAGGGATAAAGGAAAGGTGCCCAACCATTTCTATCCCTCCCGGGTTTCGAACTTGGGGTTCCCGATGGTGAAACGTGAACGAACTCAACTGTACTACAGAGACTCTAGAAAATAATTTCCTCCTTTTTTTTTTGTCTCCCTCCAGGCCCTCTCCCATTTTCTTTATCTCCCTTCCGCTCTCCGTGTCTCTCCCTTTCTCCTCCTCACCTCCCTCTTGCGTCTCTCCCTCCTGATTCTCCCTTTCTCTCCCCCTCTCCCCTCCCCTCCCCCAGCTCTCTCCCTCCGTCTAGAGTTGAGTGTTACTGATGTTCCACAATACTGCAGACTGAGAGACGTTGACAGCTAGTGTGGCGACGACAGTCTTGTGTTGTGGCGACTTGTCCCACTCCCTCGGGTGGCCCACTCATTACTGACCCCACCTGAGGGAGTGGGGCGCCGCCCGGACGGTGGGAGGGAGAGAGAGGGGGGTGATGGGGGGAATCGCTCTTCGTGGCGTTTCAATCTTTAAAAGGACATATCCACCCGTAAACTCCCTCCCTCCCCCCCTCATCTTGCACCTTCCTGAACTCTGTGCACCTTGGACCTGGTTCCTGTTGCTTGTCACGGTACGTTAAGGAGCTGTGATCGTCGTGCTGAGGGGGGAAGGGGGGGGGGGGAGGAACACCCCTGGTAGACAAGCTTGCCCCTTCACCTTAGTTTTCCCTTCAGCATTTTCCCCTCCCACTTTTATTTCTACTCACCCCTCTCGTTTCCCCTCTTCACCTCTAGTTCCCTCCCTTCACCTCTCCTTTCTCTTCACTTAATCTTGTTTGCCCTCTCCATCTCCCTCTCATTGTCATCTCTCCCCTCGCCTCTCACCCTTCACTCTGCCTCTTTTCCCCCCTCAGCTCAGCTCTGCAACAAGGCAGCATGCGCAGCTCCCTCTGAGGAATAGTTGTGAAGTCAGTATTAAATTACCATGTAATTACTTGACTAAGAAGATTACCAGGGTCAGGTAGGAGGGCGTCCCCCGGGGGAGGGGGGAGGGGCAGCTTACCTGGAGTAGCGCAGAGTGGCGCTGGTATGGCCCTGGGGGTGGGGTAGTTGTGGAGAACGGGGGTGGTTGTGGTAGTTGTGGAGAACGGGGGTGGTTGAGGTAGTAGTGGAGGGGTGGTAGTTGTGGAGGGGTGGTAGTTGTGGAGGGTGGGGGGGGGGTTGTATGGGGATGGTTAGTGGTGTCGTTTGAGAGGAGACGTGTGTCTAGAGAGCCGAGTGGGCCGAGTTGGGTAGTGGCGCAGATAAAGCTGTTGGCAGTGTTTAATATTAGTTCAGTATTGATGGTGGTTGATTTTTGTCATGTGCGCGTTTATCCGTGGGGCCTCGGATAGGTTAGGTTAGGGCACTTTAGTACGACAGCTTCTTGACATTGTGAACGCTTGCGAGGACTTGCTGGACTATGGAGGAGTGAGGGCTAGCTCTTCATGCCCAGCCTAATGGCCTCGGTGAACCTGTTGCGTTATTTAACTACTAGTTGTACCCGGCCACGCGTTGCTGTGGCTCAGCAACGGATGTGCGTTGCTGAACCACAGCAACTTTCCCCCGTCCCCTAGTCCTCTCTACCATTCACCCCATCCCGTCCACTTGTTCTCCCCACCATCCCCCACTCCACTGTCCCCGCGTTCTCCCCACCATCTCCCAGTTCCCCATCCCCTCGTCTTCCCTAACATTCTTCCCCCACTCCCCTGTCCCCTTGTCCTCTCCCACCATTCTCCATTGCCCTGTCCCCTCGTCCCCACCATCCCCATGATCTGATGTTCCCTTCAGAAAATGGGAACATCAAATGATCTGATATTCCCATCACTGAAAAAATAATTAGTTAAAAAAGCAAAATGAAAAACAATGAAAAAAACTATACTCAAAAAATGAACGGTGTTGTAAACAACACAGCTCAATTCCAACGCAGTGTCACACAAAATAATTAAATCAAAATGAAAATAAATAAAAATCTATGAAAATTCAATTTATCAATGCAATCAGAAACATTAAAAGGGAATCGTATCATACATAGTATAGCATGTGTTGCTCTTACGTGCAACAGATGGCGTTGTTTAAAAAAAAAAAAAGCATGTGTTTTACCTGTCACAGGTGTGGCATCTTGACTTGTACTCACGAAATGAACGGTATAGTAAACAACACAGCTCAATTCCAACGCAATCTCACAAAATAATTAAATCAAAATTAAAATAAATTGAAATGTATGAAAACTAAATTTATCAATGCAATCAGAAACATTGCAATGGAATCATAACACATTTAGTATAGTGTGTGTTGCTCTTACGTGCAACAGATGATGGTGTTTTTCAAAAAGCATGTTTTTACCTGTTACAGGTGTGGCATCAATATAGTACATACATACAACCATGCGAGTATTCGAATGGACTGTTGTGTCAAAATTTCAAAGCGATCGGTGAAGAACTGTCGGAGATTACAACGTGTGTTGCTGTTACGTCCAACAGATGGCGCTGTTTAAAAAAATTAATGTTTACCTGTCACAGGTGTGGCATGTATGTAGTAGGTATATAAAAACACACGCATATTCGAATGCAACGTTGTGTCAAAATTTCAAAGCAACCAGTAAAGAGGTTTCAGAGATTTCCCTCATATGAAAACTCATGAAAAATACAGTTAAAAAAAATCTTTCATGTCACAAACAAGACATCTGTATAGTAGATATATAAAAACACGCTCGTATCCTAATGGAACGTTGTCAACATTTCAAAGCAATCAGTGAACAACTTTCAGAGATAACGGTTTTGAGCAAACAAACATTTACATTTTTATTTCTATAGATATATATAATGTATATATATCTATATATACACCACAGTCTTTAGGCAAGTCTCGCTGCATTTCATGTTCTTGTGTATGCCTTCTTTTGTTCAGTGGCGGTTGTTATTAATAGTAAGTAATCCTGTTGATGGATTTCCTCTGATAATTTTACTTCCCCAAAGTTCCAGTGTAGTTGTCCTCACCTAGTTGTGCTTGCGGGGATTTTGCTTTGGCTCTTTGGTCCCGCCCCTCAACTGTCAATCAACTGGTGAAGCTGTGAGAGTAGGGCTGCACCACCACCAGCCCTGCTCGCCGCAGTGCGATCATACCTACCTGTAACTCTACCCATGTATGTGTGGTAGTGGGAGTGTGTGCGTGTGTGTACACACACACACACACACACACACACACACACACACACACACACATATATATATACACACGGGTTTAGGAAGCACAATTGCATTAACAAGTTTCGATACCTTGAGAGAACTTTAGCTACTGCCTTGTTAATGTGCTGTTGGAATATGATGAGCTTTGCTAGGAGATACTGTAGGTGTGTGAGAGAAATGCTGTAGATGTATGAGAGAGAAATGCTGTAGATGTATGAGAGAAATGCTGTAGATGTATGAGAGAGAAATGCTGTAGATGTATGAGAGAGAAATGCTGTAGATGTATGAGAGAGAAATGCTGTAGATGTATGAGAGAGAAATGCTGTAGGTGTATGAGAAAGAAATGCTGTAGGTGTATGAGAGAAATGCTGTAGATGTATGAGAGAAATGCTGTAGATGTATGAGAGAGAAATGCTGTAGATGTATGAGAGAGAAATGCTGTAGATGTATGAGAGAGAAATGCTGTAGGTGTATGAGAGAAATGCTGTAGATGTATGAGAGAGAAATGCTGTAGATGTATGAGAGAGAAATGCTGTAGATGTATGAGAGAGATGCTGTGTTATCCCAGTCCGCGGCGGTGCCAGGTCCCTGGCCATCAGTTAATGGAAGCAGTGTCCTGGTGGGACCTCCGTTAAGGTGCCACACTCGGTTAGGCTTGGGTTGCAGGCAGGAGAGATGAGATCGTGTCTGTGTTTACACCTGAGAGACCACAGTAATGGCGTCTCCCTCCCCCACCTCCAAGTCTTCACAATAGCCTTCCCTCACCTGAATGACAAGTGAAAGGACCATTCTTGCCGCGGCGCGCGAGACAAGGCAGCAAAGAATACCGTCGAGACACAGTGATGTACCAAACATATTTCTTTACTAAATTTTTAGGACTGGTCACACGCACGAGGACAGATGACTTGGTGTATCTACACGAAGGTTTTGACGCTCGTCACGCCCCAAGAGATCGACTTCGAACTCGCAACCAATGTTGCAATTACGGCTGAGGCGTCGGAAGACATCGCGCGGGAGTGGGAGAAATCAGCCTTGCTCCTGTCTTGGGGATAGTTGAAGCAACTTGCTATGTAGACTCCCTCACGTTGTGGCTGCCCTCCACGACTCCTGTGTAGACTGTGTAGACTAATCTTTCTCTATAAGGAAGATGAGGTAATTTTTTTTATGGCAAAAGTACATCAGTGATATTTTTTACAATTTAAATTATTTCATTCGAAAGAATTAGTGCTGTTAAGAGGTAAACATTCCTTATGAAGCAGAGTTCCGACTACATCTTCCAAGAATGGTTATATGTTTTAGATTGTTTATTAGCTGGTGGAGTTTAAACATAGTCGTGTGTGTGTGTGTGTGTGTGTGTGTGTGTGTGTGTGTGTGTGTGTGTGTGTGTGTGTGTGTGTGTGTGTGTGTGTGTGTGTGTACACTCACCTAATTGTGCTTGCGGAGGTTGAGCTTTGGCTCTTTGGTCCCGCCTCTCAACTGTCAATCAACTGGTGTACAGATTCCTGAGCCTACTGGGCTCTATCATATCTACATTTGAAACTGTGTATGGAGTCAGCCTCCACCACATCACTTCATAATACATTCCATCCATTAACTACTGACACTGAAAAAGTTCATTCTAACGTCCCAGTGGCTCATGCGAGTACTCAGTTTCCACCTGTGTCCCCTTGTTCGTGTCCCTCCCGTCCTGAAGAGTTTGTCTTTGTCCACCCTGTCAATTCCCCTGAGAATTTTGTAGGTGGTTATCATGTCTCCCCTTACTCTTCTGTTTTCCAGGGATGCGAGGTTCAGCTCCTTTGTGTGTGTGTGTGTGTGTGTGTGTGTGTGTGTGTGTGTGTGTGTGTGTGTGTGTGTGTGTGTGTGTGTGTGTGTGTGTGTGTGTGTGTGTACTCACCTAGTTGTGCTTGCGGGGGTTGAGCTGTGGCTCTTTAGTCCCGCCTCTCAACTGTCAATCAACTGGTGTACAGATTCCTGAGCCTATTGGGCTCTATCATATCTACATTTGAAACTGTGTATGGAGTGAGCCTCCACCACACACACACACACACACACCAGCTAGCTGTGTGTGTGTGTGTGTGTGTGTGTGTGTGTTCTAAACCATACATAACGTTGCCGCTAAACCACTCAACTAGAAACTCGTCATTTAAGCTATCCAAAATGGCCTACAGGTGCCCGAAGTTTATTTCTGGCACCTGTTATTTTCCCCACTTGAGCTCCATTCTTGCGTGGTTGTGTTTACCGAAGCAAATTGATTGACAAAGAAGCCTACACAGCTACGAAATGACTTAGTTATGCGGAGACAAGAGGTGGTTTTAGAGGGGGGCCAACCTGTCGTCTTAAGTAATAGGTCTTATTATGTACGTAATGGCCCCCCCCAACGTACAAATTACAAGGTACTATGAAAGTAGCGGTTTCTGTGCATCGGAAGGTTGAGTTAGGTGCGCGGCTTTGGTTCGTATGTGTCTGGTTAGGTTAGCACTTCGTATTTTGTACGTTGTGGCAAATCAAGAGAAGGAGCTGGATTCACTAGAGGTGGTTTACCGTCGTTCGAGATCATATACTCAGTTTTATCTCCAGAATATCGTCAATCTTTCCGTAGTGACACATCCAGGCTATTTGTTCGGGAACAGTCCTTATCTCAGTGTTCCTATATACAGTAATGAACGGACACTCAAGAGCATAATGGGTGAGGGTGTGAGACCTGCTGGTCTCGTGGCCTTAATAACCCTCTTGTGGGCGACAGGCCTGAGGCCCATCACCAAACCAAACATGATTTACATATGTGAAATATATTTAACCGTTTTCAGGTGATTCAGTTGGCACAGGTATAAGGTAAGTTTTGATAGAGGAATGACTACACGCGCGGGGGATGGGGGTGAGGGGGGGGCTTGTTAGAGGGGGGGGATGACTATGGAGACGGGGGAAGGGGGGGGGGAGGATTTGGTGCGACACAATTAGGAGTTCAAGACAGGAGAGAGTACTTTTCACCACCGCTTTCTCATTCCCCCCCCCCCCTTCTGCTTACTTCTACTCTTTGGTCTCCTCCTGCTGGCTCCTGCTGGCTGCTCCTGCTGGCTCCTGCTGGCTCCTGCTGGCTCCTCCTGCTTGTGTAGCCTCGCCGTGGTGGTGGTGGGTATTGGGGGGGGGGGGGCGGTGGTGGGGGTGCACCTGTGATCGCCTTAGACCAGTAATTAGATAAGAGCGGCTTTCCCCTGGGGGGAGACGACTCCTGGGGAGACGGCTCCTGGGGAGATATTTATGTCCTGATAACCGGCTCCTGGGGATGGGGTGAAGAGTGGGGGGAGGAGGGGGGTGATGGAGGCGGGAAGGGGTGATTGAAGGTAAAGGAGATTGGAGGTGATGGAAGGGAAATCCTCACCCTGGGATGCGTGGCCAACCTGGCCCTCCTCACCCTGGCGAGCGTGGCCAGCCTGGCACTCCTCACCCTGGCCAACCTGGCCCTCCTCACCCTGGCGTGTGTGGCCAGGGTGGCCCTCCTCACCCTGGCGTGTGTGGCCAAGGTGGCCCTCCTCACCCTGGCGTGTGTGGCCAGGGTGGCCCTCCTCACCCTGGCGTGTGTGGCCAGGGTGGCCCTCCTCACACTGGCGTGTATGGCCAACCTGGCCCTCCTCACCCTGGCGTGTGTGGCTAGGGTGGCCCTCCTCACCCTGGCGAGCGTGGCCAGCCTGGCACTCCTTACCCTGGCGTGTGTGGCCAGGGTGGCCCTCCTCACCCTGGCGAGCGTGGCCAGGGTGGCCCTCCTCACCCTGGCGTGTGTGGCCAGGGTGGCCCTCCTCACCCTGGCGTGTGTGGCCAGGGTGGCCCTCCTCACCCTGGCGTGTGTGGCCAGGGTGGCCCTCCTCACCCTGGCGTGTGTGGCCAGGGTGGCCCTCCTCACCCTGGCGTGTGTGGCCAGGGTGGCCCTCCTCACCCTGGCGTGTGTGGCCAGGGTGGCCCTCCTCACCCTGGCGAGCGTGGCCAGGGTGGCCCTCCTCACCCTGGCGAGCGTGGCCAGGGTGGCCCTCCTCACCCTGGCGAGCGTGGCCAGCCTGGCACTCCTCACCCTGGCGTGTGTGGCCAGGATGGCCCTCCTCACCCTGGCGTGTGTGGCCAGGATGGCCCTCCTCACCCTGGCGTGTGTGGCCAGGATGGCCCTCCTCACCCTGGCGAGCGTGGCCAGGGTGGCCCTCCTCACCCTGGCGAGCGTGGCCAGGGTGGCCCTCCTCACCCTGGGGAGCGTGGCCAGGGTGGCCCTCCTCACCCTGGGGAGCGTGGCCAGGGTGGCCGGGCGGGGGCTGGAGTAAGTAAGGCTTGCAGGTATTAAGGCCGGTAAGACGATTAAAGTGAAGCACTCCCACGGGAGAGTTGGGAGAGGGGAAACTCGCTCTCCCTGTCCAGGCCAATGTTGTCAGCGGGACCTGCTTGTTGGCAAGGAGGGCAGGGGCGTGGCTGGCAGGCAGGGAAGGGCAAGGAGGGGGCAGGGGGCGAGGGAAGGGAGGGGGCATGGAAAGTCAAAGACAAGCTGGTCCTGAGGAATAGGAAAACGGAGGGGGGGGAGTGGAGGAAGTGGACAGAAAGAAAGCCGAAAAGTGTGTGAGAGAGAGAGAGAGAGAGAGAGAGAGAGAGAGAGAGAGAGAGAGAGAGAGAGAGAGAGAGAGAGTGAGAGTGAGAGAGTGAGAGAGTGAGTATGAAAGATAGTGTGTGCAGTAAAGCTTGGCACTGGAACTAGGGAGCAGGTACAGTGAGCGTCTGGTAGCAGTTAAGGGATGGGAATTATGAGAACGAGGAGGAGCGGCAAGGTATCAGAGGAAAGGGAATTAGAGGTCTGGAAGAGATGAGACGGAGAACGGAGAAGTTGCAAGGGCTTGCAAGAAACAGGAGGCGAGAGTGGAAATGGGAAAGGTTAGAGAACTTAAGAAGGTAAGAAATATAGAGAAGATTTAGGAAAAGGGAGAGGGAAACGTGGAATGGAGGGGGGGAGGAAGAGGGGTGAGAGGGGAGGTGGTGGGAATCAATAGAGAATTGACAAACGTAGCGAGTAGAGTGTTGGCTTCTTGAGTAGTCTCCAGAGATACTAATTTAGTCTTGAACAGCGTAACCAAAACATCAACTAAACAATGTACCTCAAACCAAAGTTTAAATAATGTAGGACGTTGTCTCATTCACCTACACACACTCATGTGCATCTATACATGTTTTCGCGCTCTGTAAATGGGTGTCTCTTGTGAGAAAGATGGAGGGTGGGATGGGGAGTTCTGATCAGTGTTTCATCGTGGAATAATGTGTGATGGGGTTTGGTTTCCGTCCAGTAGATATAAGCTCTCAGAATTGCAGCTGTGGGACTGGGGCGTCTCATCTTGAGCCACCAGCTGTGGGAGTGGGGCTACCTTACCTTGAGGTTACCTTGAGGTGCTTCCGGGGCTTAGCGTCCCCGCGGCCCGGTCGTCGACCAGGCCTCCTGGTTGCCGGACTGATCAACCATGCTGTTGGACGCGGCTGCTCGCAGCCTGACGTATGAGTCACAGCCTGGTTGATCAGGTATCCTTATTATCTTGGCGTCTCATCTTGGACCACCAGCTGTGGGAGTGGGGCGTCTCATCTTGGGCCACCAGCTGTGGGAGTGGGCCTTTCATCTTGGGCCACCCACAATACATAATTCCTAGATGAAATACTGATTAGAAACCCCTTCCCTGTTAAATAATAATAATAATAACGACCCTTAAACAGAACATCCAACCATGTATCCAAGCACCTGACTGTAAACACGTGAATGCTACACAGCATTCATCTATAAACATCCACATATGCTGAAATACACGTGACGAACCTCTCTCACTCACACTTAACAGCTCCCTAGCAAGAGAGAGAGAGACAGCAAGGTGGACAGTCCGCCAGCTGTCATTACTCGCACTATATTTCCCCATTTCTAACCATTTTCTCTATACTTGTGCCGCTCCATCTTCTTTACTCCATAAAAGCAATGAGTGGTAAGGTTGTTCACACTACCTGTAATTACCTAACACCCGGTGTGTAGACCAAGTTACAAGTGTTCACTGGGTGTACGAACACTGCTGGGCCTTGTAGACCGGTGTACGCTGGTGTTGCTGGGATGGGCACTTGGGCTAACCAAAGTGGCAGAAAAGTGCATAGGTTTGATAGTGATAAATTTCGCCGGAGTAGGGAGGGGGGAGGAGCCTTGCGGAATTAAGCTCCAGGGAAATATAACGGTAATGGAGTGCGTTTACTTTGATGCAGGTGTGTGTGCGCGCGCGTGCGCGTGTGCTTGCGTGCGTATATACTCGCCTAGTTGTACTTAGCTAGTTGTGCTTGCGGGGGTTGAGCTCTGGTTCTTTGGTCCCGCCTCTCAACTGTCAATCAACTGATGTACAGGTTCCTGAGCCTACTGGGCTCTATCATATCTACATCTGAAACTGTGTATGGAGTCAGCCTCCACCACATCACTGCTTAGTGCATTCCATTTGTTAACCACTCTTGGCACTAAAAAAAGTTCTTTCTAATATCTCTGTGACTCATTTAGGCACTCAATTTCCACCCGTGTCTCCTTGTGCGTGTGCCCCTTGTGTTAAATAGGCTGTCTTTATCCTATCAATTCCCTTGAGAATTTTGAATGTGGTGATCATGTCCCCTCCTAAGTAATGTTTTCCAGCGACGTGAGGTTTAATTCCCGTAGTCTCTCCTCATAGCTCTTATCTCTCAGTTCGGGTACTAGTCTGGTGGCAAACCTTTGAACCTTTTCCAGTTTAGTCTTATGCTTGACTATATATGGACTTCATGCTGGAGCTGCATACCCTAGGATTGGTCTGACATATGTGGTATACAAAGTTCTGAAAGATTCCTTACACAAGTTTCTAAAGGCTGTTCTTATGTTGACCAACCTGGCGTATGCCGCTGATGTCATCCTCTTGATATGAGCTTTAGGGGACAGGTCTGGCGTGATATCAACCCCCAAGTCTCTCTCTGACTCTTGAAGAATTTCATCTCCCAAATCATACTTTGTATCTGGTCTCCTACTCCCTACACCTAACTTCATTACATTACATTTGCTTGGATTAAACTATAACAACCATTCCTTCGTCCATTCCTTCAGTTTGTCTGAGTCTTTTTGAAGCCTCAAGCAGTCCTCCTCTGTCTTAATCCTTCTCATAATTTTGGCGTCGTCAGCAAACATCGAGTGGAATGAGTCTATATCCTCAGGGAGATCATTTACGTATATTAGAAACAGGATAGGTCCGAGTTAAGAGCCCTGTGGGACTCCACTGGTGACTTCACGCCAATCTAAGGTCTCACCCCTCACTGTATTTCTTTTTTTTTAACTTTTACATTTCACCTTTGTAAATTCACTTTAATGACACTATGTAAAAGACACATTTAACACTTTATGTAGGGCATACGTAACTCTGCGAATCTATGCATTTGTCTGGAGGTTAGATTAGCATTTTAAAAGCACTACAATCATCTTCTGTGGTTGATTGTTCAATAAATCCCAGAACTATATGTTTAACAGATCTCTCACCCTGTTCATGGAGAACAGAAGGAAATGTACATATGCTGGTTAGCATAGTAAATGTGTGGCCACGTCTGTGGTAGAAACTAATAAAAAAAAAAAAACTAGCACTGCTTCCTATTGTTTTAGGAAGCCCTTAACCACTGGAGCACCTTAACAGTTACTCCTGCCTGTCTCTACAGCTTATTTACCAGCCTCTTATTGGGTTCTGTGTCAAAGGCTTTCCGACCTTCCAAGAAAATGCTGTCCGCATTTGTGTGCGCTTGCGTATGTGCGAGTGCGTGCGTGTACTCACCTAGTTGTATTCACCTAGTTGTGCTTGCGGGGGTTGAGCTTTGGCTTTTTGGTCCCGCCTCTCAACTGTCAATCACAGATGTACAGATGCCTGAGCCTACTTGGCTCATATCTATATTTGAAACTGTGTATGGAGTCAGCCTCTACCACATCACTGCCTAGTGCATTCGATCCAGTAACTACTCTCACATTGAACAAATTCTTTCTAATGTGTCTGTGGCTCATTTTGGGTACTAAGTTTCCACCTGTGTCTCCGTGTTCGTGCTAAAGAGTTTGTCTTTGCCCACCCTGTCAATTCCCATGAGAATTTTGTAGATGGTTATCATGTCTCCCCTTACTCTTCCGTTTTCCAGGGACGTGAGGTTCAGCTCGTATGGCCTTTCCTCGTAGCTCATACCTCTCAGTTCCGGGACGAGTCTGGTGGCATACCACAGAATCTCCTCTAACTTTGTTTTGTGTTTAACTAGGTATGGACTCCAGGCTGGAGCTGCATACTCCAGGATTGGTCAGACGTAAGTGGTATACAGGGTCCTGAACGATTCCGTACACAAGTTTCTAAACGCAGTTATTATGTTGGCCAATCTAGCGTACGCCGCTGATGATATCCTTTTCATGTGGGCCTCTGGGGACAGGTTGTGTGTGATATCAACCCGCAGATCTTTCTCTTTCTCTTTGACTTTTGCAGGATTTTACCTCCTAGATGGTGCCTTGTGTTCAGCCTTCTGCTCCCTTCCCCTAATTTCATTACTTTATTGTGTGTGTGTGTGTGTGTGTGTGTGTGTGTGTGTGTGTGTGTGTGTGTGTGTGTGTGTGTGTGTGTGTGTGTCTGTCTGTGTCTGTCTGTCTGTGTCTGTCTGTCTGTGTCTGTCTGTCTGTGTCTGTCTGTCTGTCTCTGTCTGTCTGTCTCTGTCTGTCTGTCTCTGTCTGTCTGTCTCTGTCTGTCTGTGTCTGTCTGTCTGTCTGTCTGTCTGTCTGCGCGCGCATGTGCGTGGGGAGGCGTGAGTTATAAGCAAAGTTCAAAGAGATCGTAGAAATCGAGGAAAGTTGCTGAAAAAAATAAAAAATAAATAAATCCGTGATAGGAGCCTCAACGGAGGAAACACCGAGCGTCAAAGACATCTCAAGAAACAAGATTTACAAAGACTGAACAAGAAGAATTCGTAAAGTATTGGGGAAAAAATATGTACAGAATAAACCCCGAGGAAAGTGCCCCCAACTTTTGTCCCGACACAGAAAGAGCAATTACAAATGTTAGTGGGAAAACAAGAGTTGCAACTTTACTCCCGACCCAAACAACAGTCGTTAACAGCTAAGTCGTTAACAGCTAAGTCGTTAACAACATTCACAACGAGTGTCGCTTTATGTACTACACAATCATCGCAGCGATACTCCCTACCCTGCTCATACGTCAGGCTGCGAGCAGCCGCGTCTAATAGCCTGGTTGGTCAGTCCAGCAACCAGGAGGCCTGGTCGACGACCGGGCCGCGGGGACGCTGAGCCCCGGAAGCACCTCAAGGTACCCTCCACCCCCCCCAAAAAAATATATATTAGAAATGTTAAGAGGAAGGCGCCGGGTATTAGCAAAATAAACAAACTGGTATTGACACATCCCGGGGGACGACACTCCATCAATATACACGAATTGGACACACATTTCCATACTCGAGATACCAGGCGATATATTCGGAAAAAGTCAAAACACAAACTGGCGAACTACATGGAAATGGAACGAACGTCTAACACCAGACAACATAGTTTCAGAAGCCACAGAAGGACCCATTCAGCTATAACCCTGATCTTATACACATAAGGGGCATAACTGGCCGACCCCTCACAGTGTTCAAGAGAGAACTGGATAAGCACCTCCAAAGGATAACTGATCAACCAGACTGTGACTCATACGTCAGGCTGCGAGCAGCCGCGTCCAACAGCCTGGTTGATCAGTCCGGCAACCAGGAGGCCTGGTCGACGATCGGGCCGCGGGGACGCTGAGCCCCGGAAGCACCTCAAGGTAACCTCAAGGTAAGGTATCTTTAAGCATATAGCCAAAGCAACGACGGGGAAAAAACAAAATGTAATATAGAGCTCAGATATGTTTGGAAAGCTTCCGACAAAGTGTGATACCTGAACTAAGGCTTCCACATACTTGTGCCACACTATGCAGCCTCACAGACAACAGAACAGCTAAGCTCACCATTGACATGTAATTAGGTGACGTAGCAAAAAAGCGGAATACCACAGGAAAATTGTCCATTGAGGAATTCATCACTGTTGCGGATAACGTCACTCAATCTGCCACAGAGGACAAACACATTACTGGCCAACAAAAAGCTGCAATAGAATTCCTAAACTACTTTAAAGAGCAATGAAAAATAAGCAACAATAAACCAGTTCCAATAATACGCACGCAAAACGAAATCCAGAACCCATTATCATTGATAACCAAACCAGTCCAACATACAGGTAGAGGCGGGACACTGGAACTGAAGTTTAAGAGAGCAAGAATCAAAATTCACTTTAATAGCAGAATAAATAGAGCAAGAACCGCTGTAGGAAAGATAAGAAAAGTTCAATAACTTCCGTATGAACATGAAGCGACACTATTACACAAGGCTGTAGAGCCCAGCCTCATCTCCAATACCTTAAAGTACCACCAAGCTACCTTAAAGTACCACCAACCTACCTTAAAGTACCACCAAGCTACCTTAAAGTACCACCAAGCTACCTTAAAGTACCACCAAGCTACCTTAAAGTACCACCAAGCTACCTTAAAGTACCACCAACCTACCTTAAAGTACCACCAACCTACCTTAAAGTACCACCAACCTACCTTAAAGTACCACCAACCTACCTTAAAGTACCACCAACCTACCTTAAAGTACCACAAACCTACCTTAAAGTACCACCAACCTACCTTAAAGTACCACCAACATACAAAAACCACAAACAAGGCGCTAAGAAGAGCACCAAACCACCATCGACAATATGGCCCAATAGTTCTGGAACTCAACGAAGCCCTGAACATGTATATCCACTGAACTAGCCAAGCCAGCGACGTGTGCAACAGAGTCGAGATGCTAGTTGACCGGCCCGTGCTAGAAAGACTATCTGAGTCTATATACTCATCGTCCCCTCAGCTGGTAGTTCAAGAGCTTACATCTCCTCCAGGGTAATCAAGCCCCACAATACACAATTCCACGTTGAAATACGTGGAATTTCAGACGTATTCTGAAATGACAGACGACCCTGAACATAACACAAGCATCGGATTGTGAAAAATATGGATACGAGTACTTCGCGGTAAATGGGTCTTATCAGGGAGCTGTGTATGTGAGTGTAAGGTTCTTCACATGTACTTCAGCACATATGGATGTGCTCAAATATATGTGAAGAACCTTACGTACATTCACCAAAAAATTAAATCATACATATTAAAAAAATAATAAATAAACAGAAAAAAGAGGGCAAGCTTAGCTGTCGAACGAACGAACACACACACACACACACACACACACACACACACACACACACACACACACACACACACACACACACACACACACACACACACACACGGCGGGATCCAAGAGTCAATGCTCGATCCTGCAAGCACAAATAGGTGAGTACACGCACGCGCGCGAGCGCGCGCGCACGGAGAGGTTAGAGGCATTAAATATGCCAAAACTAGAAGACAGAAGAAAAAGGGGGTGATATGATCACTACGTACAAAATAGGAACAGGAATTGATAAAATCGATAGGGAAGATTTCCTGAGACCTGGAACTTCAAGAACAAGAGGTCATAGATTTAAACGAACTAAACAAAGATGCCGAAGAAATATAAGAAAATTCACTTTCGCAGAGTGGTAGACGGTTGGAACAAGTTAAGTGAGAAGGTGGTGGAGGCCAAACCCGTCAGTAGTTTCAAAGCGTTATATGACAAAGAGTGCTGGGTAGACGGGACACCACGAGCGTAGCTCTCATCCTGTAACTACACTTAGGTAATTACACTTAGGTAATTACACGCAGTGTCAGCAAGGCAGACAGTCCGCCTGTTATCATAACTCATGCTATATTTCCCGTTTCCAAACTTTTCCTTCAACTGCACCTCTTCATCGTCTTTATTTCCCCCCTCCCCCCCCCCCACCTCCCAGCGCTGTAGCCAATCCCACGTCCCCCTCTCCCTTCTGTCCCATCCATCCATCTATCCTTCATCATCCCTCCCTTCCATCCCCTCAGGCCTCCCTTCCATCTTCCATCCCCTCAGGCCACCCTCCCATCCCTCAAGCCTCCCTCCCATCCCCATGCCTCCCTCCCATCCCCATGCCTCCCTCCCATCCCCATGCCTCCCTCCATCGCCCTGTTCCTGCCATGATCATGGAGTACCCAGCCTACCTTGTCCCATAAAGGGAGGGGTTTCGTTCCTCTGTCTCCCCCCTTGTATTGATTCCTCAGCGGGCGTGTTTGTCCCTGTGGTGAAATCGATACGAAAGGTTTGGCAAACTTTCCGTTTCGCCCCCTCCCCTTGTCCCTCCAATATTCGTTTGTGGCGAGGCTTGAACCCTTCCTCATCTGTGTGTGTGTGTGTGTGTGTGTGTGTGTGTGTGTGTGTGTGTGTGTGTGTGTGTGTGTGTGTGTGTGTGTGTGTGTGTGTGTGTGTGTGTGTGTAGAGAGAGATAGATAGAGATATCAAAACAAAGAGCTGTTGTGTTTACGTTACCAAGGAATAAATTACTGACATACTGGCGTCGGTGAGTCTGTTCTCATGCTTTTGTCAATCTAATTGTCTGTAAGTATGACTAAGAGAATGTAAACAGTGAAGCCCAGCCTCCTACACCGACAGTACTTACAGTAACGACGTGGTGGAAAGTTACAAATACGTCGTGATGGACCACCAGAAAGTACACTTTCACAGTACTGAATTTGGACAGAGCGGAAAAGTTTGTTATTTATGTTGCTAATAAAACCCTAACCTAATCCAGCCATGTTAGGCCTAATACACGCTAACAGAGGCCTAATATAGTACATATGTGTGCTATACTAGGCCTAGGAATATCTCGGGTTGGTTATAGCTTTATATTTTCCGGACTTTATCACTTTTATTTTGCAAAAAGTGGTTTACTTGGGGCTTCATTACCACTTACTGGTACGATCGACCACATGGTTACAAAAAGCACCTCCCTAAACGGGTGGGTTGAAATAGTGCCTAAATTACCCCAAAGGAAACTACCTAGCCTTACCTAGGTCGAAATGCACGTAAACCTATGATTCATAATGGTAAACTGTGATAAAGCACCTTGCATTTTGAGCACGAAAAGTACGTTTTCGCTATAGGGTGAGAGATGCATTTGTCAAATACTGACCTATTGCCGTGGGCAATAGTCTGATTTTGTACTCTGAGGCGGGGTGAAGGTTAGATTGATGTTTACAGACTCGTAACGGGCTATGTTATGCGGGAGTTGAGCTTCTGCTCCTGGTTCACGCCTCTCGATCCTCAGTCGACTGGAGTAAACCTGGCATGCTGCCATATCTTCATTTCAAAGCAGGTGTGGAATCTGCTTCCGTCTCTTTGATGTATAAATATTCTGATGCTAAGGGTTGTCTAACGTTCTTGTAGCTCACGTAGATTGATGGCCACCCGTCTCCCTTTGTTAATGTCGCTGACATTTCCCCGTCCCTTTGCGTCCCTTTGTTGAAGTCACGTAGCTAGTTCTCGACACAGTACTTCCCGTCACACACAGAGATCACTCTAACGTGATGCATCAAATGAACAAATCCACAAGGGCTTGTGGATTTACCAGTAAGTTCAGTAGAACTTCGGTTTCAACCCTTTTACCCTGTCGTAGCTCAGTCGATTAAGGCAGTGTCTGGGATGCTCCCGGACGCAGGTTCGAATCCTCGTCACGGCCCTTGTGGATTTGTTCAGTACTTCCCTTCAAATGGTCCAGTTTGTTTGAAATGCGTGGTGTTCAGGAGGACATCACGCTTTTAGAACCTTGTTGAAGGAATGCTTTTCCTTCAGAGAGAGAGGAATGCAACGTAAGGAATGCTTTTAGAACCTTCTTGAAGGTTCTAAAAGCATTCCTTACGTTGGCTAGTGTTGCACTTGCAGCTGGAACTGTCGGGTTGGGTTGGTCCTCAGGAGACAGATTTTGTGGGATGTAGAGGTTCTCTGCTCGTCTCCTGAAGTAGTTCTCCGCACATTCTGTATCTTACGGCCTCCCTTCACATCACTCATTTCCATAACTTTGCATTATGTGGAATTAAACTTCGAGAAGCCACTAAAACCATGCTTTCAGTTTCAGTCCTCCTGTAGTTTCTTGGTCTTTGTCTGTACCCTCAACTTTATGTAATCAGTAGACATTACAGGAAGGGATTTCTCCCCCTCTGAAGCATCACTTACGAAAACAGTGAGCGCGATCAGTTGTAGTGTTGGTCAGTATTAGAACTGATCGCGCGCACTGTTTTTGTCGCACTATTTATAGCATTATCCTCACTTTAATAAGGCTTTATCAAAATCCTCTGAATAGGCAAAATTGTAATTAATTTTGTCAATAAAGATGTTAACAATAATAACTATTTATAACCCGGTATTGTTCTCCCTCTTCTCTGGTAGCTCTTCTCTCTATGACTCTATGTTCTCTGTTATTCAAGTGTTCTCTCGCCAGCCTGTCCTCCTAAGGTTTCCCAACGTCAAGAAAACGGCCAATTATAGTGTCCTCTCCTAAGCTACCAGAGGACCCAGAACAGAAAACGGGAATGTATGTCACTTTCGCAAGCCGCTTCCATTTTCTTGTCCGACAGTTTTTGGCCTTATGTAAGGCATTCGAGCGAAATGCGACGTTCTTTGTAGGACAGGTTGGTCTCGCATCTGCCTCGCTAGTTTCACCTATTTCTTTGGTTTTATGCACTAATCTCGTGGCGCGTGCATGCGTCCGAGTCTGTGCGCGTGCGTGCATGCGTCCTAATCTGTGCGCGTGCGTGCTACATTCATTTTATTCATTTTCGTGTGTATTCTATATTATTATTCCAGTCCTCGTCTCCATTTCGGTTACTTTATCCGGTATTTCGTGAGTAGTTCCGTGCGTGAACGCGTTCGTTTACTAGGGAGGGGGGGGGCGAGATTCCTACAAAACACAACTTTATATTTTGTGAAATGCTGCATTTGTTGTGAAATGAGTGAGAAGGAAAACAGTAATAAAAGAGAGTGAGTGAGTGAAAGCTCTCACGCATCCTGTCCTCTCAACTAATAGGTCAAGTTTGGAACGGTATGATAACCAACGTGCCAAATGCCACCCCCCCAAACTATGACAAATCGCGGCCCACACAAATATCAACGTGGTTGATATATCTGTGGTTGATTGTTCAATAAATCACTGAACTATATGTTTAACACATCTCTAACCCTGTCCATGGAGGACAGAAGAAAATGTATATATGCTGGTTAGCATTGTAAATGTGTGGCCACGTCTGTGGTAGAAAATAATAATAATAATAATAATAATAATAATAATAATAATAATAATAAAAATAAAAAAATAAAATAATATCAACGGTTGGTTAGGTTAGGTGGGTGGCTTGGGTGTGTAGGTTTCAGGTTAGGTTAGGTTAGGTTAGGTGGGTGGCTTGGGTGTGTAGGTTAGGTTAGGTGTGCTGAGGGAGACGGCCATGTTGTGTACCCGTGGAGCCACTACGTCGACTAATCAGAAACCAGGAAAGGTAGAGTAGTAACCCTAAGACAGGTATCCTCGAATCACCGATGAGCAACCCTCAATCGTTATCTATAGGAACAGCGAATCACCGATCATCGTGACTGCTCGTCATACCAGGTAACAGCCAATCACCATGCAGGACTTGTGGTCATCACAGACACACGGGTTCAGCCAACCAGAGGGAGGAGCAGAGAGAGATAATGATGCTAGTACACCTGCCGATTCACATCTCAATAAATCCCAACTTTATTCTACCTAAATCCTTTATTTGACCTTTATTTAGGCATGATCGCCTTTTAAACATGTAGCGCATACATTTATATAACCTGAAATGGTATATAAGTCACATTTAACGGTGTCAAGAAGGTCCATTTTCCAGTTCCATTGCGGTTAGTGCGTGGCCAATGGTGATGAGTTTACCTCTCTCACCTGGCGGCGGTAGCCAATCAGGGTCGAGGCGCGAGGTGGAGGGGGGCGGGGTTTTCCAGGTAACGCAGACCCACCCACCTGAGTTGCTGACTCAGCTGGCGGCCTCTTGTTTACATTCTATGACACCTCCCTTCCCCCCCTCCCCCCCTTCATCTCATGTCCTCCCTATTCTCATGTTCTGTTGTATCACATCTCTCTCCTGGCTCTTCTCACTAACTAGCCTCACTAACTAGCGTCAGTAATTAGCGTCAGGTGGCTAGTAACCATTGTCTAGCCGGAGCAGAGTTCGTGTTACTTATATTCGCTTAATTTGTTCGTCACTGTGAATATGTTTATGGCGTCAGATGGTGTTTTTTTTTTTTTTTTGTTATTGATGCTGGGGCTTGTGTGTGATGGCGTGCGCGCTGATCTACTGGTGGTGAACTAGCTTGTTCATGACTGGTGGTGAACTAGCTTGTTCATGACTGGTGGTGAACTAGCTAGTTCTTGACTGGTGGTGAACTAGCTAGTTCATGACTGGTGGTGAACTAGCTAGTTCATGACTGGTGGTGAACTAGCTAGTTCATGACTGGTGGTGAACTAGCTAGTTCATGACTGGTGGTGAACTAGCTAGTTCATGACTGGTGGTGAACTAGCTAGTTCATGACTGGTGGTGAACTAGCTAGTTCATGACTGGTGGTGAACTAGCTAGTTCATGACTGGTGGTGAACTAGCTAGTTCATGACTGGTGGTGAACTAGCTAGTTCATGACTGGTGGTGAACTAGCTAGTTCATGACTGGTGGTGAACTAGCTTGTTCTTGACTGGTGGTGAACTAGCTAGTTCATGACTGGTGGTGAACTAGCTAGTTCATGACTGGTGGTGAACTAGCTAGTTCATGACTGGTGGTGAACTAGCTTGTTCTTGACTGGTGGTGAACTAGCTTGTTCTTGACTGGTGGTGAACTAGCTAGTTCATGACTGGTGGTGAACTAGCTTGTTCTTGACTGGTGGTGAACTAGCTAGTTCATGACTGGTGGTGAACTAGCTAGTTCATGACTGGTGGTGAACTAGCTAGTTCATGACTGGTGGTGAACTAGCTTGTTCTTGACTGGTGGTGAACTAGCTAGTTCTTGACTGGTGGTGAACTAGCTAGTTCTTGACTGGTGGTGAACTAGCTAGTTCTTGACTGGTGGTGAACTAGCTAGTTCATGACTGGTGCTGGGGGTGGAGACCTCTGCCGCCTTGATGATGATCACGGTTGGTGTGGCTCTTCCTTTTTACCGGAATAAGTTCTTAAAGACCTGGAGCAATTAGTGTAATCAGAAGATCCCACTCACCGCTCCTGTGCCAGGCAAGTCCACTACGGGCTCACCATAGCCCGTGCTACTTGGAACTTGTTCCGAGTAGCTGAATCTATAGCAACAACATAGTGTAACCCCTCCACGCCATCTTTACACCTTCAACAAACCCAACGTAATTTATCCTATCCTAACCTATTCTCCCCTCTCCCCTTCCCTGCCCCCCCCCCTCCCCTTTCCCCCTTCCCTGCCCCCCCCCTCCCCTTTCCCCCGTAAATTTTGGGTGGGGCTGGCCGTAAGCGTCTGGTCTTCAGGTTTGGACAGTCAGGCCATTCTCTTATATTACTTATCATAATATTGGCAATACTATTTATTTTTTATTTGTGTATTTGTTATTTATATATATGCAAGAGTTCTTACATTCTTGTATACAGAATATTATACAGAATATACTAGGTACAGAATATTATCATCGACCATATTAACAATACTTTACAACTATTCGCTTATGTAATAGCAAATAGTATTGTGTAGTATTTAGCTATACTCAAAACATACCTAAAATACAATATACACCAGACTAAACAAAATATATTTAGCAATATTAGCCTTAAACGAAATAAAACAAAATGTCTAGTAAAAGTTTACTGAAAATATTCTTGCTTGGAATATTAACACTGGTAACACAAATAATTCATCTTAGAACATTTGCCAGAGAAGTCAAGTGTCATCTTGTAGAGAAACACTAACTTAAATGTGGAGGTTACTGAAGATGCCGGGAGTAGTCATAGTTCTTCCAAGATGGGGCCTCTTGCCTACCTCCGTCCCCTGGTTGTAAGCAGTCCAGCAACCAGGAGGCCGGGACGGAGGACCGGGCCGCGGGGACGTTGAGCCCTGAAATCATCGCAAGGTTAGGTACCTCACTAGAATAATATCAGAGTCCCCTTCAACATATATTAGCCTATATCATAAGTCCTTCAACATTCTCTCTTATGAAGATATGTTTCTCTTTTTGTAATAACTTACAAATATTAATTATGAAAAAAATTTCAATGAGTTCCTTGATATGAGGAAATAATGAGGCTATGATACTTCATACAACTTATGAGGTAACGACCTCATACAACTTATGAGGTAACGACCTCATAAAACATATAAGGGAGTTACATGTAGAATGATGCAAGTGTTTCTGACGCTCTTGACAATTCGTTTGATAAATGTTTGCGTGGTCCTCGTTACAATGGTCGGCTGGTTAATAGACGCTGACACGACGGCAACTGGTGAGCATCAGGTTGACGGCGGGCGCGTGCGTGCGCTCACACGCTCCAGGCGGTCGCCATGCGATATGGCAGCGGTAATAATGAATTAAGTGTAACTTATACTACACTTAAAAATGTATTTGAGAATGCATCCTTCATGTGTTCTTGCTAATGGTAGGGACCCACGGCCCTCAAAGAATAAAATAGAGTATTCAGAGAAGAACTTGTGGATTCTCACTGAATACTTGAATATTTTCTTCTCCTATCACCTCTTATTATTATTATTAATTTTATTACATTGTGTTTCAGTTTACAGAAAACACACACACACACACATCACTGTTCGAAGATCTTATTCAGCTCTTCGGAGGTGGGGTGGGTGCCCAAGATTCAGTAATCATTCACCCCTCCCCCTCTCTCGCTCTCTAGCTCTCTCTTGCTCTCTCGCACTCTTGCTCTCTTGCTCTCTCACTCTCGCTCAGCAAACTAAAAACTGTACGGTGTGGGGGTGAGCTCACCAGGAGTCAGCTGACTGATGTAAACACTGGCGGCTCGCACGTCTTGCGAATGTACTGTTCTGCACAAGACTGGACTCGCATCTTGGCAAATCTTTCTACGTCTCCTACATTTTAAACAGTTTATAATCTCTAGTTAAATCGAAATGAGAGAATATTAAATGTTCACATATTTACGAGGATTTTAAGACTAAATTTCATCAAGACGAGTAAAATCTAGTCGACATGTGTAGAACTTCCTACTGTCGGCCACACTAGGCCGCGACGGCCACAGTAGACCACGTCGTCCAATTCGGGTCACCTTATCACAGATCGGACATAAGATTCCCTGGAGAAAATCGCAGGTTGACCAGACGATTGTGTCCTGGTGTCCGGGACCTTCCAGACGAGCAGAGGACGAAGGGGAGCTGTAACTTCATCCCCAGGAGAGACCGCAGCACGAGGGGAAACATGATCGAGGTCCTCAAGTGGATGACGGGGGCAGCATCAACAGGGGGAGATACGAGCCAAGTCTTCAATCCATCAGACCAGGTTAGAAGCCAAAACAATGGCAACAAGCTACAGAAGTTTAGATTTAGACGCGAGATTGTACCAGAACCAGCTTAGTAACGGGGCTGTTGGTGGGGGAGGGGGGCGGGGAGGGGGTAAAATAAGTTACCGTCCGGCCAACTTCATTGAGACAAATGGTATAGTAAGCTTTGAAAATAGACTCGATAGATCTAGGGAAAGGAAGGGTGGGGGAGGGCGAGTTGGATCTATTTCTTTATCTGTTCGTCAGAGCAAAGCAGAATTGTTAGTCAAGTTGTTTTTAAGTAATTATACTTTTCAATTTAATGGAAATTTGGGGTGTTAGCTAATCCCATAGATAAGCACCGACCAGAGTGGTCGAGGTGGCTGCTGTCAAACCACTTCTTGCAGGTCGACGTTCAATCCCCGACCGTCCAAAGTGGCAGGGCAATCTTTCATTTTCTCCCTCCTATCCTAAATCCTTATCATCACATATCTTCAAAGTGCTATATAGTTGTAATGGCTTCCTGCTTTCTGCTCATAATAGTCTTACCTTCTCCCACTAATATCTTCATTTACTCACGGAAGACGATATTGTTGCATTACATGGATATATAGAGGCGGGTATGCTATCGTGAATTCGGCCCAGATTCTTATTTATTATTAACATCTTTATTGACAAAATTAATTACAATTTTGCCTAATCTGAGGATTTTGATAGTCTTATTAAATTGAGGTTAATGCTAGTATTCACTGTCACGCAGGACAGAGGGTCATACATAAGACAATAGGTCTAAACTGTAGGCTGAAGCACATATATATCACGGTTACAATCAATGTTTTAATGTGTGGATATGTGAAAACAACTTTCTATTGTGCACTGCCACACAAGGGCAGGAATGGGTTCATAAGTGATGCAGCTTAGAATATAAGTAAAAATTGTTCTTCATTCTTTAAAATGGACAAGCAAATTTTGGGTAAATTGTTAGGATGTCGTCCAGAACACCTGAGTCAATAAAATAGTTACACAGTTGGTGGTACAATAGGCCAGGAGGTCTAAAGTCCTTTACGGTTTCACATTCATCAATATAGTGTTCTAGTGAATGCATTAAAGGTTTATCACAGAGTTTACAATCTGAATATTCTGGTAGTGGTTCAGCCTCACTAACCTGCCAGATGTGTCTATAGCCAAGGCGAATTCGCGCAATTACTACATCACATTGCCTGGTCCGGTTACTGTGCTGACCATACAAATACCTATTATTACAGAACTTGTCATAACTTTTAATACTGCAGCTTTCAGGTCTCTGTGCATTTCTTAGTTCTTCTAAATCTGAATTAATTTCTTTAATTTGTATGTTTCTAATAACTGCATTAGATAGTCCAAAGTCATAATCAATGTTTTCTTTCCTGCAAGCCTCATTGGGCAATTGATCTACAAAGTCATGTTTTTCAACTCCAACATGGGATGGGATCCACACAAATTTTATACAAGAATTATTATCATTGGCAAAAATTACATTCCATTTAATATTACAAGCTACTTCCGACATACATTGTGATGGGTTATTTAAGGACTGCAGAGCACTTTTAGAGTCACAGAAAATAACTCCACCACCATTGAGCTTAAGGTATTCAGTGGCTAGATAAATACCCAATAGCTCGGTCTGTGTCGTGCTTGCCCAGTTGTTCAATCTCTGTGTACTAGTCATGATCATTTCATTCCCTTTATACACTGCACATGCACAACCTGTTCTACCAGTGCCTAACTGCACAGAGCCATCAGTAAAGGCATAGGATTCAGTCGGTTTGAGAATTTGAAGATGACTGTCAATAGCTTCTAATGTTATACATCTCAAAATGTCAGTGTTATACATTTGTTTTACACTGATGGGAGTATAATGCAGAGAGACCTCCACATCTTTCCAAGGGGGAATATAGTGAACAGTTTTATCAGGGTTAAGAGATACATTCAGTTTCTGAAGATTATAGACACAACAACTGAGCCACACACTGTAGGGAGCTTTTTGCGGCGGATTGGGGGAACAGTCAGAATTGTTTAGAATGGATCTCAATTTAATTTGAATAGAGCTGGGGGGGGGGGACCATTATTTTTCAAAGTTTTGGCGCAAAACATAGTACTAAGTAGAACTATTCTTTCGTAAATGGAAGGTAAGTTTAGTTCCTTTCTCATGTTAACAATTCTGACAGTTCTAGGACAACCCAGGATGATGCGCATGGCATCATACCTGGGACAGGAGCGGGGCTGTAAGTCCACTACAGGCTCACCATAGCCCGTGAAACTTGAAACTTGTTCTTAGTAGCTGAATCTACAACAACAATAATATCGTAATTCTCAAGGCGGAATATAGTGTGTGTGTTTAGAGAAGCATAATTAGTATTAAGCTATTTGAGTATAGCTGTTAGGGTACAGTGGTGTGTAAGGGTACAACAGTTAAATAACTTGGTTACAGTAGGTTAAGGTTGAATACTGTCACTCACACTTGAGACTGTCCTCTGTCGGGGTCTTGTCTGCTACAGACAAGGACATAACGCGAGCTACGAGAGGATAGTCTAGTTTTAAATGCTAAAACTAAATACCTAAACGCTGCTCTAAACAGCCTAGTGTGAGGACGGGTTGACTGGAGGAGAGAACGGGAAGTGAAGGAGGTAGGGGGGACTACTCCATGCTACCAGTCACTCGAGTACATTTATCAACTTTTCCATTCGATAACATACAAAAGTTGAGTCGTATAATTGACATTAGTTTCAAATTGTTAATATTGTATTTGTGCTTTCAATAACAAAATCAGTTTGGCCAAATGTAAACATTTCCAGACAGGTGAGAGCCAGGCGTCGGGCTCCCTTCTCCTGTCACGCTCTCACTCTCACCACTTGCGTACAGTAAAGCAGAGGGGACAATGCTGTGTTAAAGGTCAAAGGAGAGAGAGAGAGAGCTGACAAGTGGCGTGGAGCCAGTCGTTATCACGTGTTGCAATTAACCTTTTGGTCCCTTAGCGCAGGCCGGAGGATCAATAGACACAAAGTCCCTTTCTTCCTAGACTTTAGGCAGGAAATTAGTAGCTCCACATCTATCACAGGAGGACCAGGTCGATAGACAGTCACACATGAGGGAGGGAGGGAGAGACAAAGGCAAATCACCCCCCTCCCTCCCTCCCTCCTTTCCATCCCACCCTAATTGTTCCAGACCTTCTCTTCTCCCGTGTCCCTTCTCTCTCCTTTATCCTTGCCCTTCTGTCCCTCTCCTTTTCCTCAAACTCTACTCCTGTCCTCTTCCTTGTCTTACTGTCCTTCTTATTCTTCACTCCCATTGTTCTTTATTCCATCCTGATTTGATTCCTAATTTCTTCGGCAAGTTTCCCCTTTCCGCGTGTGTTATCGGTGCTTCTCCTGGCTCCCATCTTTAACACAGTTCATCTTCTACACACTTTCTGCATTTTTCCCCCATCCCGTTTCACCCATTCATCGATGGTTCTGCATTGTTTATCTTTCACTTTCCCGCCCTCCCATCACCCCATCCCCCCATCCCCCCTAATGCTAATCCCACCCCCCTTCAGTCCACCTCACTCTGGACCCCCTGCCCCTCCCCCCCACTCCGGACCCCACGCCCCCCACCCCCTCTGGACCCCACGCCCCCCCCCACCCCCTCTGGACCCCCACCCCCTCTGGACCCCACCCCCCAACTCCCTAACCTGGCACGGGCCGAGAATCACCACTTTGGGAACCGTTTTTATGCCCAAGGAAATGAGGAGGAAAATTGGGTATAGAGGACGTACATGTGTCGACGAGCAGTGACGGGTGTACGCACGCACACGCTCGCGTGCGTGCGTGCGTGCAGGCGTGCGTGTGCACACTTTTGACACACGTCAATGCACTCAGGTTTGCGTAGTGTGTACTTACCTATAGGTGAGGGCGCTGGGTCGAGCGTCAATTGCCAACCCCCCCCCCCGCTGTATTTCCTGACCAAATATTTACTGTATGTACTGGAGGCCTGGTCGAAGACCGGGCCCCGGGGACGTTGAGCCCTGAAATCATTGTAAGGTAAGGTAACCAGCGGCTGAGGTAAGGTAACCAGCGGCTGAAATGCGATAAATGTGCTGCGGCTGTTGCACCCTTCCTCCCTGCTGCTGCTGCTGCTGCTGCTGCTGCTGCTGCTGCTGCAGCAGCAGCAGCAGCAGCAGCAGCAAACGTCCAATAGAACAGGACACTATTCCCCCATTTTGACCAATGTTATGTCATTAGACCATCCATAACTTGTCACACATAATGTCATTGACCTTTAAGCAAGGTAACTTAGATACAAAGAAAAAAGTTCCCACATTATCTGCCATTCACCTTATTTCGAATTCCCTCCCCCCGAATCTCCCCACACCCTCACCCACCTCCCCACCCACCTCCCCGCACCCCCACCCACCTCCCCGCACCCCCACCCACCTCCCCGCACCCCCACCCACCTCCCCGCACCCTCACCCACCTCCCCACCCACCTCCCCGCACCCCCACCCACCTCCCCTCACCCCCACCCACCTGACCGAGGGGTCTGGAATCGGCGATGAGACTATTTTTTTTTTTACACCGTCCACAATAAAGAGGGGACCGAAGGGGTAGAAGCAGCAATTTCACGTCAGTTACCGTCTCTCTCTCTCTCGCTCTCTCTTGCTCTCTCGCTCTCTTGCTCTCTTGCTCTCTTGCTCTCTTGCTCTCTTGCTCTCTCGCTCTCTCGCTCTCTCGCTCTCTCGCTCTCTCGCTCTCTCGCTCTCTCGCTCTCTCGCTCTCTCGCTCTCTCGCTCTCTCGCTCTCTCGCTCTCTCGCTCTCTCGCTCTCTCGCTCTCTCGCTCTCTCGCTCTCTCGCTCTCTCGCTCTCTCGCTCTCTCGCTCTCGTGCTCTCTCGCTCTCTCGCTCTCTCTCTTTCTCTCTCCCCCTCTCCCCTCCCCCCTCTTCCTTCCTCACCTGCTCATTTAGTGTTCTTTGCTGCTTCTCCACCTTTCCTTCACCATTACTGTCCCCTTCACCTCACATTTTCCTCTATCATGACATTTCCTTTCCATTATTTCTTGTTGCTCACTACCATCTCACCTCTTCCCTGACCACCCTCTTCTTCCAGTACTTCTCTCCTCCTGCTCTACCATCTCCAGTGTTCTCCATTTTCCCCGACCATCTTGCTTCTCCCTTGGTCTCCACCAGTGTCCCCTTGGTCTCCACCAGTGTCCCCTTGGTCTCCACCAGTGTCCCCTTGGTCTCCACCAGTGTCCCCTTGGTCTCCACCAGTGTCCCCTTGGTCTCCACCAGTGTCCCCTTGGTCTCCACCCGTGTCCCCCTCGGTGTCTCCGCCAGTGTCCCCATCTCTCCACTATTCTCCGTCTCCCTTGTCTCATATTTTTGCAATTGTAAAAACACGGTGGAGTGGTGTCGGCGTCAGTCCGGCGCCAGGTGAGGGGAGGTGAGAGGGAGGGGTGAGGGGAAGGTGAGGGGAGCCAGGTGTTATCAGGTGCCAGAGGCAGATGAGATGGGGGGGGGGAGATGGGGTAACACGCGGGCGGATACGTAAATGAGTGCGTGGACTTTGGGGGAGCCTGTGGCTGTGTGGACAGCGCTTAGTACTCGTAATCCTAGGATCCGGGTTCGTTCCCGGCGGAAACACATGGGCAGAGTTGATTTTTTTTTGTGGCGTAATGGGCTAACCTTCTCACTGCGGGGAATAAAGGGTCTGGTCACAATCGACTTGAGAATGGTCCAGGACGGACCGAAACGTCGTCGTCCCTTCAACTTCTAGTGTGTGGTCTGGTCAACAAGGGTCTGGCATCTCTCTGGAGTGGATATCGTGAAGAGAGACAGACGCACAACACAGCAATCAGATTAGAATGCAACAAGGATGAAGTTGAACTGGTGTGCCAAGGTATCTTCATCTCTATTGTAAAGACTATATTGTTCCAAACATTGTGGTCTGACTGGAGACACGTGACAAGACTCCATTAAAGTCTGAAAGCATTAGTGTAAAAGGTTATAGTTACTTAGACCCGAGCTACGTCGTTGATCGTACGGTGTATAGAGTAAGCCTTCTGTGCTTCTAACTATTTTCTTTGTATCAGAATTAAGAGCAAGGTTATCTTGAGGTTATCTTGAGATGATTTCGGGGCTTTTTAGTGTCCCCGCGGCCCGGTCCTCGACCAGGCCTCCACCCCCAGGAAGCAGCCCGTGACAGCTGACTAACACCCAGGTACCTATTTTACTGCTAGGTAACAAAATTTATGGTCAAGAAACATGTTTCGTTTCACTCTTACACCATCTTCAGGGTGTTGAAGTGTCAGCAGGATATCGAAGTCGTTATCCTGTATATATCTAAAAAGTGGGTCTTCTTTCGTTTAACTTGCAGGATAACGACTTCGCTACCTCGACGACACTCTGATCTCGCCGAACATCACCTGATAGTGACGTCTCTAGCGAGGTCTCTCCCCCCCCCCCTCCCCTTCCCAACCACTTGGGCTGGACGGTAGAGCGACGGTCTCGCTTCATGCAGGTCAGCGTTCAATCCCCGACCATCCAAGTGGTTGGACACAATTCCTTCCCCCCCCCCCCGTCCCATCCCTTTTCCCGATCCCTTCCAAATGCTACATAGTCGTAATGGCTTGGCACTTCCCCCTAATAGTTCCCTTCCCCCCCCTTTCCCGTTGTTGTTGTTGTTGTTGTTGTTAAAGATTTAGCTACTCAGGACGAAGTGTCTATGTAGCACGGGCTATGGTGAGCCCGTAAACCCATTTCCCCGCCCACCGAGAGTACTGTATAGAGTTTTACACAATGCCTAACCCAGCGTTTGATTGGCCCTTTTCCCCTGCTCTTAATTATCCCCCCTACACCTATCCTATGTTTAATTGCCCCCATGTTCCGTCGACCCTTCACCTCGCCCCATTTAACGTCACCCCTTCCACATGTGTATTTAACCCACAATTCCACCTTAATGTAGATACGACACCACACAGCAGCGCTCCTATGCCAGGTAAGTCCACCACGGGCTCACTATAGCCTGTGCTACTTGCCCCGCTCCTGTGCCAGGTAAGTTACGGGCTCACCATAGCCCGTGCTACTTGGAACTTGTTCCGAGTAGCTGAATCTATAACAACCACCACCACCTTAATATATTCATTCTTTACCTGAAGATGTTCCAGAGTGGAACGAAGCGATTATACACAATAAATCCTTTGATAATTAGTAGCGTTTCTATATCATGAATTTTGGTAACTTGATTGTTCTTAATACTGATAGTAAGAAAATAGAGGCGTAGAATGGTTGCACTGTAAGATCAACAACGCCAACATAACCTAGGTCATATTTTACCAAATATGCTTAGAGAAATAATGCAATTTCTGCAAGAAGGTGGTCCCAGACTTCGGTCTCCTTGTGTTTTGCAGTCTTCGTGGTCCCAGGCTTCGGTCTCCTAATGTTTAATTTGCTTAGAAACTGGCTCACCTTGCTGTTTTTCTCCTGCAATTTTAACTATATACAGACTACCAATATGCAAGCTTTAGCGGCAATACTCCCTCACTGCTGCTCCACTACAGAATGATGCAAGTCAGAAGCAGGCGAAGAGTCACAATAACGTGGCTGAAGTAAGTTGACCAGACCACACACTAGAAGGTGAAGGGACGACGACGTTTCGGTCCGTCCTGGACCATTCTCAAGTCGATTGTGTCAAGTCAAGTCATTCTCAAGTTTACAGTCGACTCGAGAATGGTCCAGGACGGACCGAAACGTCGTCGTCCCTTCACCTTCTAGTGTGGGGGTCTGGTCAACATGCAAGTCAGAAATTTCAGGAGTTTGATTAATGAACAATGTGATGAATTAATCGTTTAATGATTTGTATAACACAATATTAATCTAGCAAGCAAGTGGCAAATTATCCTTTATATTTGAATCATCGTGCGTAGCTGTGTGTTTGAACATTTATGCTAGGAACGTGGTTATTTTCTTTTTACGGAATTCTGTATTATTTTTATAATACAGTAACCCTGTGGGAGCCGGTCGGCCGAGCGGACAGCACACTGGACTTGTGATCCTGTGGTCCCGGGTTCGATCCCGGGCGCCGGCGAGAAACAATGGGCAGAGTTTCTTTCACCCTATGCCCCTGTTACCTAGCAGTAAAATAGGTACCTGGGTGTTAGTCAGCAGTCACGGGCTGCTTCCTGGGGGTGGAGGCCTGGTCGAGGACCGGGCCGCGGGGACACTAAAAAAAAACCCGAAATCATCTCAAGATAACCCTCTCCTAACCTACCAGAGGACCCAAAACAGAAAACGGAACAGTATGTCAATTTCGCGAGCCGCTGACATTTTCTAGTACGACGATTTTTGGCCTTAGCGCGTCGCATTTTGACGTGTACACACTACCAGGAGGACGGGTTGATCAACCCGTTTTGGACGGGTTGATCAGCCCTTTTTGGACGGGTTGATCAGCCCTTTTTGGACGGGTTGATCAGCCCTTTTTGGACGGGTTGACTGAGGTTGACGCCTCAGGCAGATATAATGTTCACTCAGGAATAATGTATCTTGAGCCTTAAGACTTCCGTCTTAAGTCGGCCAACCCGTCCTCTCTACAGATACGTCTAACTTCATACGTTTTGGTCCCCGAGGCACGAATTACAAAATAATATGAAAAGTAGCCGTTCACAAATAACCACGTTTTCTATGTATCAGAAGTTTGTTAAATAGGTTGCTTGGGTTTGTATGTTACTGGTTAGGATAACACCTTGTATCTTGTAAAGGAATAGAACAGATTGGGCAGTCAGGCGTGGACGATGGGTGCCAGGGGGGGATGGAAACACCCCAGAGAAGACTGGACGGGGGTGCCAGGGGGGACACCCCAGAGAAGACTGGACGGGGGTGCCAGGGGGGACACCCCAGAGAAGACTGGACGGGGGTGCCAGGGGGACACCCCAGAGAAGACTGGACGGGGGTGCCAGGGGGACACCCCAGAGAAGACTGGACGGGGGTGCCAGGGGGGACACCCCAGAGAAGACTGGACGGGGGTGTCAGGGGACACCCCAGATCATGGCGTTATTGTCTTCACGTCTCGGTAACTGACTGGCTGCCAGAAAGTCTTATTATTATAAACCTGTGGTCTCAATACCTCTCTTTCTCGCAGGCGCTCGCTCTTTCCCTCTCGCTCTTTCCCTCTCGCTCTTTCCCCCTCGCTCTTTCCCTCTCGTTCTCGCTCTTTCCCTCTCGTTCTTTCTTGCTCTCTCTCTCCTGCTTCTTCTCCTCCTCGCTCTCAAACTCGCGTTCTCTTATTCACTCTCATATTTGTCAAATATTGCGCAATGCAGTAACTGAGGTCTGGAGCATTTGGGAGAGTCTGGAGCACACTTAGGATGGATGGAAGGAGAGGAGAGGGGGGGGGTGAGAGCGAGAGAAGGGGTAGGGAGGGGGGAAGGGGTGACGGGTGAGTAGAGTGAGTCACCTGAATTCATCTACCTTGACCTCGATTGTTGTGAGGAATTGTAGATTTTAAAGGGCTTGTATTGTGAGAGTTTCGGTGAACACCCAACAACTCCTACTCTCTCTCTCTCTCTCTCTCACTCACTCTCACACACACACACACACACACACACACACACACACACACACACACTCACTCACTCACTCACTCACTCACTCACTCACTCACTCACTCACTCACTCACTCACTCACTCACTCACTCCTCTCCCTCCCCCCTCTATTCTACCCTCTCACTCATCCGTTCCACTCCTTTCTCAGCCCCCTTCCACCCCCCTCCATCCTCAGCATCCCTTCCACTCCATCCTTCCCCCACTCCCTCCCCCCTCTCCCACCTGGTGCTGCCATTGACACTTGCCAATTTGATCTCAGGTGAACGCGCCACTCTTATGCACATTTTAATAACTATATCTTAACACTTCTCGGCTGATGTTTTCAATGCAGGTGTATCAGTCAATATAGATTTTTACGAGTGAGAATGTGTGCCTCTGGAGGGCGTGTGTGAGAGCCTCTGGAGGGTGTGTGCGGGAGACTCTGGAGGGTGTGTGTGAGAGCCTCTGGAGGGTGTGTGTGAGAGCCTCTGGAGGGTGTGTGTGAGAGCCTCTGGAGGGTGTGTGTGAGAGCCTCTGGAGGGTGTGTGTGAGAGCCTCTGGAGGGTGTGTGTGAGAGCCTCTGGAGGGTGTGTGTGAGAGCCTCTGGAGGGTGTGTGTGAGAGCCTCTGGAGGGTGTGTGTGAGAGCCTCTGGAGGGTGTGTGTGAGAGCCTCTGGAGGGTGTGTGTGAGAGCCTCTGGAGGGTGTGTGTGAGAGCCTCTGGAGGGTGTGTGAGAGAGCCTCTGGAGGGTGTGTGAGAGAGCCTCTGGAGGGTGTGTGTGAGAGCGCCTCTGGAGGGTGTGTGTGAGAGCGCCTCTGGAGGGTGTGTGTGAGAGCGCCTCTGGAGGGTGTGTGAGAGAGCGCCTCTGGAGGGTGTGTGTGAGAGCGCCTCTGGAGGGTGTGTGTGAGAGCGCCTCTGGAGGGTGTGTGTGAGAGCGCCTCTGGAGGGTGTGCGTGAGAGCGCCTCTGGAGGGTATGCGTGAGAGCGCCTCTGGAGGGCGTGCGTGAGAGAGCCTCTGGAGGGCGTGCGTGAGAGAGCCTCTGGAGGGCGTGCGTGAGAGAGCCTCTGGAGGGCGTGCGTGAGAGAGCCTCTGGAGGGCGTGTGTGTGAGCGCCTCTGGAGGGCGTGTGTGTGAGCGCCTCTGGAGGGCGTGTGTGAGAGCCTCTGGAGTGCGTGTGTGTGAGAGCCTCTGGAGGGCGTGTGTGCGAGAGCCTCTGGAGGGCGTGTGTGCGAGAGCCTCTGGAGGGCGTGTGTGCGAGAGCCTCTGGAGGGCGTGTGTGTGAGAGCCTCTGGAGGGCGTGTGTGTGAGAGCCTCTGGAGGGCGTGTGTGCGAGAGCCTCTGGAGGGCGTGTGTGCGAGAGCCTCTGGAGGGCGTGTGTGTGAGAGCCTCTGGAGGACGCGTGTGTGTGAGAGCCTCTGGAGGGCGCGTAAGAGCCTGAACCACCTGGGACGGCGCGGGGCGGGTCGTCGTACCTCTGGCAACGCGGCAGCAATGGCTTCCAGAGCGGTCTCTAATTTGATGATGATTCAAATGAAAAATGTCGTCTAATGCTGCAACCTTTGTTATGGGGGCGTTCTTTTCTCCCTCCGCTGTCTGCCTGCGTTCTTTTTTCCCTCCCTTCTCCTTCCACGTCTCTACATTTACTCCCTGCCTCTTCCTTTTTGTTTCCCCTCTTTCTCTGCCTCTCCCATCGTTCCTTCCTCTCCTTGCTATCTTTCCTTCCTCTCCTTGCTATCTTTCCTTTCCCACTATTTTTTTCACTTTCTTTCCCCTGCTAAATAAATAAATAAAAATATATATATATATATATATATATATATATATATATATATATATATATATATATATATATATATATATATATATATATATATATATATATATATATATAATGTCGTACCTAGTAGCCAGAACGCACTTCTCGGCCTACCATGCAAGGCCCGATTTGCCTAATAAGCCAAGTTTTCATGAATTAATGTTTTTTCGACTACCTAACCTAACCTAACATTTTCGGCTACCTAACCTAACCTAACCTATAAAGATAGGTTAGGTTAGGTTCGGTCATATATCTATATTAATTTTAACTCCAATAAAAAAAAATTGATCTCATACATAATGAAATGGGTAGCTTTATCATTTCATAAGAAAAAAAATAGAGAAAATATATTAATTCATGAAAACTTGGCTTATTAGGCAAATTGGGCCTTGCATAGTAGGCTGAGAAGTGCGTTCTGGCTACTAGGTACGACATATATATAAATATATATATATAATATATATATATATATATATATATATATATATATATATATATATATGTCGTACCTAGTAGCCAGAACGCACTTCTTGGCCTACTATACAAGGTCGGATTTGCCTAATAGGCCGAGTGATTTTCTTTATTTTCAATAAATTGCTTCCAATAAGTTTATTGGAATTATTATTATTATAATAGATTAGCAACATAATTTATTGACTTAGTTGTGTTAGTTTAGGTTAGGTTAGGTAGGGTTGGTTAGATTCGGTCATATATCTACGTTAGTTTTAACTCAATTTTAACAAAGAAAACTTATGCATAATGAAATGGACAGATTTATCATTTTCATAAGAAAAAAAATTGAAAAATATTTAAATTCAGGAAAACTTCGCCTATTAGGCAAATCGGGAGTTGCATAGTAGGCAGAGTACGACGTTCTGGCTACTAGGTACTGTGACGGTAACGCGTTGGTGTTCGGCTGTTCAAAGCTAGGGGTATGGCCTCGTCACATAGAATAAAAAAAAAATAGAAAATCTGGAACTTCGTCTGTGGTAAGGTAAGGAGAAGACACACAAAACACAAGTAAATTTTAACAATGAAATTTTAATTACGTTAGATAAACAAAACATGAATAAAATGGACATACAAATTCGTATAATAATATCAATCAATCAAAAAAATAAGAATAATTAAATGAAAAAATGAAAAGTTACGTTAAGACAAGTGAATAATAACAAACTGTGCAATATACAATAAAATGAGAGGTGCAGGAATATTGGCTTTAAGCTATCACCTCTCTTAGTACACGTAAGCCAAAGCTCAGTCTACCAGGAAGAAGTGTTAACCGTATGAAAGCACTGAATATTCTGAGGACTGAGGTCGTGGCGGCCCCAGACATCGAGTAGTATGGTGGGTTGAGTGCAGTTGCAGCCAGACCGGCGGCCAATCAGCGAGGAGCCGGCAACAAGACAGGTAGTTTGGCGGTTTGAGGTGAAGCAGGTGTCCCTGGCTGCATACGTTTTGCGCTCTGGCAAACCTTGGAGATGTTGTTGTCGTTGTTGGACATTTCTTCCATAGTAGTTTTATATATTTGTAACGACGTATTTTTGGAGGGAAGAGCAGGCTCAATCTCTTGAAGGAGATTATCGTCACAGTACAAATATATATATATATATATATATATATATATATATATATATATATATATATATATATATATATATAATATTATATATATATATAATTTATATATAATAATGAACCTCTGTTTCATCTTGCCCTAGCTCATTTCATTTCTTCCCTTTCCGCTCTGTCTCTCTCCCCTTCCCCCGTCCCTTCCCCTTCCCTCTCTCTCTCTCTCTCTCTCTCCCCGCATTACCTCAGCCAGCCGTCACGTGGAGATAAGGAGGGGGATAGGGGTATAGAGAGCAATAAATGGGGTGGAATGGGAAGGGGGGAAGTATTTGACGAGGTAGGAGGGAAGGCGGGATTTGCACGGAGGGAGGGAGGGAGGGAAAGGGTAGAGAGGAAAAGGTAGATGGCGTAGTGAACCAAGTTGGCAGTAATAGTCATTAACAACTTAGAAAAGCAATGGATAGTAAGTATCAACAAACAAAAGGCTCAATATATTATTATTATTATTATTATTATTATTATTATTATTATTATTATTATATTGCAAAACGAAATTCGGAGGCCATTTTCCTTGAGCCACCGTCGGCTCCAACACGAGGATGGAGGCAGGATACTTGGACTCGGGATCATTACAACAGGAATTAAAATTCCCTTAAATGGCAGAATAAACAAAGTAAAATCGGCCTTGGGAGAGAGAGAAGATGCCATAGCCTCGGCACGAGCATAGAGATACACTCTAGAGCTACACTCTTATAAGGCTCTATAGTACGCCCGCATCTCTGATACCCTCCAGCACCTTAAAGAAAACTAAAATGCAAAAAAAAAACTGCAAGCAATGTAAAATAAGACGCTAAGGAGAGCAATCTATGTCTGTCTTGGGAGATTGTCTATGATTAGACAATCCAGGAGCTCCTTGAACTCCTGAACATACAGCCACTAAACATCAGACTGCACCACCAGGTCATCAGGGTGTGGAACACCACCGAAATGTTGAAAGACCCAATGTTAGAAAGATTACTCCAAGACGAGACGCCCCGCTCCCACAGCTACACTGCAGCAAAAATAAAATGAATTATAGGACGTTGTACATATGTGAACACTGTTCGCCGTATCTAACACGCACTTAATCTGACTTCTCAACAAGGAGAAAAAGTCGAGCGCACTATTCCCTTCCCATAACTTGACCCGTACTAAGTGTGTCCATGAACAGTTAACCCGCCCAACATCGCCACTATATCGTGCCTGACTCGGTGCACATTTACCAATAATTCCTGTTTGAATCTGGCAAAGCCAGCAACACACACACAGCGTTTAGGACAAATAATACTGGGAGTGTTTGTTTTCATTACCTCGGCTGGTTCCCAGCATCTCCACCTCATCATGCGTGGAGTGTGAAGCGTTCTGCGCATGCAAGTTCTTCCGTAATATACAGGGGTCAGATTCACGAAGCATTTACGCAATCACTTATGAACGTGTACATCTTTCCTCGGTCTTTGACGGCTTTGGTTACATTTATTAAACAGTTTACAAGCATGAAAACTTCCCAATCAACTGTTGTTATTGTTATAAACATCCTCCTGGTGCTTCGGAGTTCATCAACTGTTTAATAATTGTAAACAAAGCCGCCAAAGATTGAGGCAAGATGAACAGGTTCGTAAGTGCTTGCGGAACTCCGTCGTGAATCTGGCCCCTAGTCGCTAGAAGGGGTTGAGGAGGAGGGGGGTGTGGGGTGTGGAAGTAGTAGTGGAGGTTCTATTTCTCACTGGCCTTACTACCCTTCCTTAAATTGAATCCCCCTTCCCTTTACCCGACCTTCTCTTTAATCGCCATTCCAGTGACTCTCCCTTCGTCTTAATCTCCCTCCTACACAGTCAGTCAGACGATTGGCAGATGCTTTTCAGTATAGAAAGATGCCAGACCCTGCATGTAGGGCCGGCATCTGTACAGGTGGGGACCCCCCCCACCCCCCACCTTTAAGAGGACATACCTGCTTTGGAGAAAGTTCAACACACACACACACACACACACACACACATCTGGAGCGAAGGAACTTTGTAACACAGCATCAACATGGGTTCAGGGATGGCAGGTCCTGCCTCACAGGGTTACTTGAATTCTACGACCAGGCAACAAAAATAAGGCAGGAAAGAGAAGGGTGGGCAGACTGCATATTTTTGGATTGTCAGAAAGCCTTTGATACAGTACCACACAAGAGGCTAGTGCGAAAGTTGGAGATGCAGGCTGGAGTGAGAGGGAAGGTACTCCGGTGGATAGAGGAATACCTAAGCAACAGGAGACAACGAGTCTGTGTGAGGGGTGAGGCCTCAGATTGGCGAGACGTCACAAGTGGAGTCCCGCAGGGGTCAGTCCTTGGACCTATACTGTTTCTGGTATATGTAAATGATCTCCCAGAGGGTATAGATTCGTTCCTCTCAATGTTTGCCGACGATGCAAAAATTATGAGGAGGATTGAAACAGAGGATGATAGTAGGAGGCTACAAGATGACCTGGATAGACTGAGTGAATGGTCCAACAAATGGCTGTTGAAGTTCAACCCGAGTAAATGCAAAGTAATGAAACTAGGCAGTGGAAACAGGAGGCCAGGCACAGGATACAGAATAGGAGATGAAGTACTTAATGAAACAGACAGAGAGAAAGATCTAGGAGTTGATATCACACCAAACCTGTCTCCTGAAGCCCACATAAAGAGAATAACGTCTGCGGCATATGCGAGGCTGGCTAACATCAGAACGGCGTTCAGGAACCTGTGTAAGGAATCATTCAGAATCTTGTATACCACATATGTAAGACCAATCCTGGAGTATGCGGCCCCAGCATGGAGCCCGTACCTTGTCAAGCACAAGACGAAGCTGGAAAAAGTCCAAAGGTATGCTACTAGACTAGTCCCAGAACTAAGAGGCATGAGTTATGAGGAAAGGCTGCGAGAAATGCACCTCACGACACTGGAAGACAGAAGAGTAAGGGGGGACATGATCACAACCTACAAAATCCTCAGGGGAATCGACCGGGTAAACAAGGATGAACTATTCAACACTGGTGGGACGCGAACAAGGGGACACAGGTGGAAGCTGAGTACCCAAATGAGCCACAGAGACGTTAGAAAGAACTTTTTCAGTGTCAGAGTAGTTAGTAAATGGAATGCATTAGGAAGTGATGTGGTGGAGGCTGACTCCATACACAGTTTCAAATGTAGATATGATAGAGCCCAATAGGCTCAGGAATCTGTACACCAGTTGATTGACGGTTGAGAGGCGGGACCAAAGAGCCAGAGCTCAACCCCCGCAAGCACAATTAGGTGAGTACAATTAGGTGAGTACACACACACACTGATAAAAGTCATCCCAGAACCAGGTCTAGTGCCAGTAACGGTTCAGGGGTCACAGGACTAACACCACAGCAAACCAGGCACAACAGGGCTGTCCATATTGAGAGAAAGTACTGTTGAAGTTTGAGGATATTAATCCTGACCGGATCTTTAACAGGCCAAAGGTAACTTAAACGAAGAGCAACAACTTCAAGCTCAACAAGCCTCAATGCAGAACAGAAAACGGGAGGTTGTAAACCCATGGAACCGTCAAAGCCATAAATGCTTAGACTTCATAAAGTAAATCGATTAAAGTAAAGAATCCAGTTGGAATAAAAATCCTCAGGAGCAACGAGGGGACGCCCGACAAGCCGCCGGCTACCTCTCCGCATCGAGGCCACTAGAGAGATAGTGGCTTTCAGGTAAATGTAGGTAAATTATGTCACCTTCTGTCACCTTCCCCAGTCTCGTATGCACCATCCCACGAGCTCCCATCCTCTACCCCCTTCCCACCTCAACCACTACTCCCTTCCCCCATTACTTTCCACCCATCTCTCGACGCCAGAATGTGGAAGGGTGCGGTGCAGAGGGGAAAGGCGGGGGGGGGGGGGGGGACAGGTGCCACACTAGCCTAACTGTGGCACACATTGGCCCGTTTTCTGTGTTCTGTCACGTAATATGTGGTGGTCGCCCGGCTGTTGAGTGATGCACTCACTCACGCACTCCAGATCTCCAGATATATAAAGCACAATACAGCCACCATTATCACCAGATGGTAGAGATACCAGCGCCTCCTGTGAGACGGGGGGAGTCGTCGTCATAAGGGTGATTCACACGTATAAAGGTCAGGGCCGTATAGACCCTCCATGCACAGCTTGAGAACTTGTGCGGTACACGTGTTCTAGCAAGTTGTTGGGTTATCAACTTAAGGGAATGATCAAGGTAAGTTATGGATTACTAACTGTTCTATAATTACTTGCTTCTCTCGTGAAATGGGTAATGTATACTATTTATAACATAAAAATTACTTATTAAAAAAATACCTTTTTCGGTATATATGATCGGAAATATAATCGGATTTGTGGTGGATTTTTTTTTTAATGTCAGTTAAGTGTTTTTTTTTTCATTGACGAGGAATTCCGTTCTTCAGTGATTGGTAGAATCCTCAGCCTATGGACGCGCCCGCTCACGTGGGATTGGAAAACGTATTGGAGAATCCTGCTTGTGCAGGAATGACAAAATCTTCTAAAGAATCCAAATCTAACTCAACCCCCCCCCCCTCCTGTCCCCCTCACCCCCCCCCCTCTCTCCTGTCCCTTCACCCCAATCCACCCCCAGACGTCCCCCTCCCCCCTCACCCCCCTCCCCCCTCATCCCCCACCCCATTACCCCATCCCCCTCCCCCCCATAACCCCATCCCGGACGTATTCTCGTTCCCATTTGATATTTCATTCCAAAGATCCCCCATTTTTGTCGCGTATGACGGGAAAAATTATTGGGGTTGGGGGTTGGGGTGGGGTGGGGGGTAGCTGTGCCTCTTTTAATATAACTTGCATCCCTTTGTTGTGTTGATATATCGCTCTCTGGCGAGGGGGCAGGGAGGGGAGAGGTGAAGGGTGACGAGGGGAGACTACCGGAGGCTGGTGGGTAAGGCCCAGGCTAGGAAAGGGGAAGGGAGGAAAGGAATGATGGGGTGGTAGGGTGAGATGGTGAGGCTTAAGGGAGAGAGGGAGGGAGGGATTTGAGGTGCGGGGAGGTAGTGGAATAAGGTAAAGAGGGTAAAAGGTACGGATGTTGAAGGGAAGATGAAAGGGTAGGGATGGTGAGGGAAGGGTAAGAAATGCTCGCTTAATCGTACAGCGCTCTGGAGTCGTAGTCCTAAGGGCTCGGGTTCGATCCCCGGCAGAGGCAGGAAACAAATGGGCAGAGTTTTTTTTTTCACCCTGGGGCTCTTGTTACCTAGCAGTAAATAGGTACCTGGAAGTTAGACAGCTGCTACGGGCTGCTTCGTGGGGGATGTGTGTACAAGTAGTGTATGTAGAGGGGGATATGTAGTAGACATAATAGAGGAAAAGTAAATCGGTTATAAAGCCGGGGTCCAAGAGCTAATGGCTCGATTCTGAAGATACAAATAGTAAATACACATACGCACGCACACGCAAGCACGCACACACGTACGCGCACACGTAAACACACGCACAGTGTAGCGGTGTGGCACATAACCTCACCTGTCTACCACAGGTAAGCTGCTAATTAGCTGCTCCCTCGCTCTCAGGTCAAAATATTTACCTAAGTGCCATCTCCGGGGCCATGTTGGCACTCTTGAGGGGGGGGGAGGGGGCCGCGTGCGTGTGCCCGCACTATCTAGCGAGGTCCTTAGTGCCACCTGTCGTTCCCCTAGTGCTGCACACCGGACATCTCCCAATTACGTAGTTAAGAAGTCGTAAGGTGGTTGGCTGATTCCATCTCTAGAAGGTGCCTATTTCTTTCGTTGTCTTCCCTTCGTTGTATAAGAGCTGGTTTGTTAGTTTTATTGGTCAGTTAATGTTGATGGAGTGAGTGATGTTGATTGATTGAGGTGATTGGAACTAATCACCATTCGTGGGATTAGTTGAGGCATTGCACGTGATGGGCGGGGTTAATGGTGCTGCACCTCCGCACTGAACACGCAACACGTAATTCACAGTTAGGTAATATTTATGTTTGGGATGGAGAAGGTGCGGATGTGGGATCTAGCATGAGTTATGATCGCAGGCGGGCTGTCCGCCTTGCTGACACGGTGGGTGGGTGTGTGTGTGGGGGGTGTGTAAGTGTGGGTGTGTGTGTGTGGGTGTGTGTGTGTGGGTGTGTGTGTGTGGGTGTGTGTGTGTGTGTGTGTGTGGGTGTGGGTGTGTGTGTGTGGGTGTGTGTGTGTGTGTGTCGGAGCTGCGAATGTATGTAAGGGTCTTCACATGTATCTAAACCCACATCGATGTCTACAGATGAATGCCGTGTAGCATACATTCACTCACACTGGGATGCTTGTGTACCCACGTGTTTTATTGTTTTATTTGGTTGAGTATTTTTATTAGTGTGATTTTCTGGTCTGTAAATCATCTTGGAATTATGTATTGAGGGGGTTTAATAGCTACAGTCGAGTAGATCCAAGCTCTTGCGCCACCAGTTATGGGAGTGTGGCGTTTAATCTTGGATTTGTCTTTCTAGTATAAGGTCATTTAGCAAGAAGTGCCGGACCAACTGGGCTGTAGTGTTGTGTGGGCCTGCGGGGCGCTCCCAGCGACAGCCTGTTGGATCAAGTTATGACAAGTCAAGCCTGTCCCAAGGCCGGGCTTAGGGAGTCCCCAGGTTCACGTTCATCACATGACGTCAGAACATTCACACTAGGAAGAACGGTCACGGAACGTGCAGTACAGTACGGAAAAAATTGTCTCAACATGCGGGCGACAATATATCAATACATAACTTTTTGTGAGGGGAGGGGGGGGAGGGGCTGTGAGGGAGAGGGGGCTACGTGACAGGTGGGAGAGAGGAGAGACCAGTGGCGAATAGGAGATGGAAGGAAGTAGCAGAGAGATAATCAGGAGTAGAGGAGGATTGGTATTGGGTTAAGAGATTTGAAAAGAAGGATCGAAGGGATAATTGGGAAAAAGAGGAGATCCGTATAAACAGTCAGCGTATCTCAAGAGATAATGGCTATTAAGACAGTACTATAACTTCCATAATTACACTGCACTCCCTGTACACACACACACAATTATGCGTAGATTTCAGGATACTGAACTATAAATTAAATAGAAGTTGGACGTTGAAACCCAGAGTGTGTGTAGGGGAGGGGGACTTGGCTAGTTTAAAAGCATGCTGATGTCCTCTCCTGAGACTGCTGCCTCCCACACTGCTCTCAAGATACAACAGGTTCCCTATGTGTACCCATAATGCCACTGGCTCCTCATTTTTTGGTTTTGTAATTTTTGTCCTTCTCTTTTAGGGTATTATTATTTGGGGATACTTTCCCTTCCTCCTTTTCACCCTTTTGCTTTCCTTTCTATGATTTTAAATGGGTTTCCTTTTGCGTCATCTCTGGTGTGTTGTGTGCCTTTACCATCACCTTTTTCTCTGGGGGCCAGTGTTGTGGGGGGGGGTGTTCCTGCTCGTAAAATATCATCTTTTCCGTTACTTGAGGGACGAAAGGACGGAAGGAAAGACAGGTGAGGGCCGAGGGCATCTCTGGGCTTGTGGGGCTCGCTTAAATTGTAGAAGTCTTAGTGGTATTTCATAGGTGCGCCGCGGCGGGGAGCCTGGATTCTCACCTGGGGGCTGCATGTCTATATAGCGACCACTGGTTGACCTGTAGCAGTGCCACCAGTGGCCACTGGGTCGGCAGGAGCACTGTTATAAGTCTGTGTCTGGTTAGGCTCCTCCCGAGTTGTGGCCTGATGGGTCTTCTGAACCTAAAGTTGGGCCGTAATCCCGTAGTCGGGATGTAGTGTGATCATTTTCTGGGGTGTTTTGTGAATATTACTTAAGTATTCATCATGGTCGGGTTTTCCTTCTGGTCTTGAGGTTATCTTGAGATGATTTCGGGGCTTTAGTGTCCCCGCGGCCCAGTCCGCGACCTGGCCTCCACCCCCAGGAAGCAGCCCGTGACAGCCGACTAACACCCAGGTACCTATTTTACTGCTAGGTAACAGGGGCATAGGGTGAAAGAAACTCTGCCCATTGTTTCTCGCCGGCGCCTGGGATCGAACCCGGGACCACAGGATCACAAGTCCAACGTGCTGTCCGCTCTGCCGACCGGCTCCCTATTATAGGGAGCTACTATTATGGTCCTATTATACTATTCCGTAATCCGGATGGTTTAGGGATACTCTGTTACCCTTCTCTTTTCAGCAGCAGCTGCGATCAGCGAGTCGATCTTAACTACGGCTTCAGCAACGTTGTTGGGTCTTCCGCTAATTTTTTACCACTAAGGCGGCGTTGTCCTTCGAAGGCAACACGATGGAAACTTTAAAAGTACTCAGTATTGACCTTGCAGTCTCACCCGACTTTACCTATTATCATCCCGATGAATTCAGGTGGAACCTCAATGACATTTTTAATTATTTCGGCGTCCTTAAGAAGCTCTTCTATTTTCTGAGCAGCTTTGTTAACATTTGCTGCCGTACCATAGACGGTGATACACACCGTCTGTGGTGTTGGTTCTGTTGTGGACCCTGGTGCTCACGCCATCACCAGTGTTGTGGACCCTGGTGCTCACGCCATCACCAGTGTTGTGGACCCTGGTGCTCACGCCATCAGCAGTGTTCAGGAAGTGAATGGTTTTTCCCTAGAGGGACCATTCTTCCTCGTGTCAGCGGGCTCAGAGGTTTCTGCTCTCTGGGTACTGGTGGTAGGTTTGAAGGCTTGCAGCCTTCTCCGTCCTTCTGGCGACGGTCAAGACGGCTGCTTTCCGGAGGGTTATTTTCCCGGAGGGTCCTCGGGTTATTGATGCTTGCTTGGTTGGTTCGGCCGGGGTTGTGACATGGGTTGTCCGGTTGCGGCTCTTCCCTGTTACCTGCGTGCCGTGGCTGGGGATGTGCTTTGGGAATGACTATCTCAACATGTTCCCCGGCGTTTTTTTTATTGTATTCCATGATCGGTGTTGGGATTTTGTTCTCAACCTCTGTGACATTTTGAGGTAAGCCCTTTATTTTGACCCCGTCGACAGCCTCGTGATTATTACCTCCTGTGTCTCCATTAGAGACTGGAGGGTCTTCACTCCTGGACCAATAACACCTTTGCTGAGGTCCACGGGCTCGGCAATAACTACCTCCTCCTCCACTACCCGCAACGACGCACCAACTGACGGCACTTTGTTGCTTGTTAACTCTGTTTTAGCGTCCTTGCCAGAGGCCTCAGCGCCCTGGCCAGGGAGGCGGCGGCACAGGAAGACTGACATGAGTCCCACCAGGAGATTCATCATCCAAACGAATCCCCTTCCCTACTTCTCTAACCCCCCCCCCCCCCTTCCCTACTTCTCTAACCCCCCTTCCCTACTTCTCTGCTCGTCTTCCCATTTTCCTAACCTCACTCCTCCATGAATCTCCTCCCTAAACCCTCGCACCGTTTTATATCCCATTTATTTGTTACAAATCACTGTCCGTGGCACGGAACAAATCACTGTCCGTGGCACGGAACAAATCACTGTCCGTGGCACGGAACAAATCACTGTCCGTGGCACGGAACAAATCACTGTCCGTGGCACGGAACAAATCACTGTCCGTGGCACGGAACAAATCACTGTCCGTGGCACGGAACAAA
>NC_091170.1:37886521-37889021 GCF_040958095.1 Procambarus clarkii
GTCACCTATTGTTGCTGTGTGTGTGTGTGTGTGTGTGTGTGTGTGTGTGTGTGTGTGTGTGTGTGTGTGTGTGTGTGTGTGTGTGTGTGTGTGTGTGTGTGGTGGTGGTGGCGGCGGCGGCGGCGGCGGAGGGGTTATGCAACGTTATTGGGCTCAATCTAATATTTTTCTCGATCTTACCTTCAGCTGCTCCTTTATACTGTGGCTACTTTGTTCTGTACGTCTTTCCTCTTAACTGTATTCCATAATTTGCGTATTTAATGGGGATTAAACTCTTAGGGGACATTTGCTTGAGTATGTGTGCATGTGTATATCCATGTGGGCACGTACATGTGAGCACGTACGTGTTCGTGAATGCGTGCGCGCGCGTGTACGAGTGTGTTTTCATAATATTTCAATCACTGTGCGTCTCGGTAATACAGTTGGGTTCCTTCTCGACTTACAATCGGGATTCCCGGATTCACATCACCAGCGGGACAGAAATGGTTGGGCACGTGCGAAATAATTCCACGAATCAGCACATAATAGAGCGAATAAAGGATGTTTTGCCGGATTTCTATATAACCAACTCTGAGGACAGCACACTACTAGGAGCTTCTCTTGGAGGGAAGGCCATCGACGAGGTCCTTGGTAAGATGATCGCTGACCTGAAGAGGATAGACGAGAGGATTGAAGACACTGATGCTCATGATGCACTTTACCTCATCACCAGATGCTTGTCCCTCCCCAGGCTGACCTACTTTCTTAGATGTTCGCCATCGTTCATTAATATTAAATTAGAAGAGTACGACAGCTTGCTGAAATTAATGTTAGAAAAAGCCATCAACCTTTCTCTCAGCGACTCACAGTGGAAACAGGCCTCCCTTCCTGTCAGACTCGGGGGCCTCGGCGTTCGCACAGCAACACAAATTGCTGTATCAGCGTTCCTGTCCTCTTCAGTGGTATCTGGCAACCGGGTGAAGGAAATCTTACCCAGTTGCCTAGGTCAACTAGCTTAGGCAAAGGTACAAGATTCCAGCTTTATACATTGCACCGCCAAATAGGTCTCTCTTGCAGGACCGGTACCCCAACCACCACCTTCTAAAGCTCCCAAACAATCCAGCTGGGATTGATATTGTAGCCCATTGTGATATTGTACCCCATTGTAGACCAAGCAGCTGCAACATGCCTAGAAGCTGCAACACCACCACATAACACTACGCGACTTAGAGCTGTAGCAGCTCCCCATGCAGGCGACTTCCTATTAGCAACCCCAATATCAGCAACCGGCACCCGTCTCACACCGCAGGCCCTCCGAATTGCTGTGGCTCTCCGCCTCGCTGCCCCAATCCACACCGAATACAGGTGTATTTGGAGCGAAGCAGTGGCTGGCAGGTATGGCTGACATTGCCTTCTCTGCCAAAGCACAGGAGGATGGCACGCAAGACACAACGAAATAAATGACATTATTAAGAGAAGCCTTACCACAGCCGGTTGTCCAGCAGAGAGAGAACCTCGTTACCTAATGCCCTGCAATTCTGATGAGCCTGTCGGTCACCCAGACGAGATCACAGTGAACCCCAGGAAGAATGGTAGACAGTTGGTGTGGGACTACACGTGCGTTTCAACTTTAGCCAACTCCTATGCTGACTTCAGTGCAGCGGGCGGCGCTGCCACTCACCGGGAAGCAGTCAAGTCGCGTAAATATATATATATATATGTGTGTGTGTGTGTGTATATATATATATATATATATATATATATATATAAACATAATATACACTTACATGCATGCATATATACATACACACACAGGCTGCCTGCCCCCAGCAAACTGCTTTGAATGATTTGGAAGACGTACACCACTGTGAGGACAGAGGTGGTAGGAGTTTACATGAAAGGTGTACACACTCGAGGGACGTAGTGTGTAAGCGGTTTGTTTGTGGTGGTGGTGGTGTATATTGGTTACATGTTTGTTTGCCCAGAAGGGGAGTGACTTAAATGCCACTGCATTTGTTGGGCAGGAGTTGTAACCCAGGCGCTACATTGACTGTCACTACTGTTTGTTTACTCCTGTATGCTCTGGGGACTGGTGGCCGACTCCACTCTCCACTCGCCCGACTAGTGGTAAGTGGTAGACTGTGTGTGTGTGTGTGTGTGTGGTGTGTGTGTGTGTGTGTGTGTGTGTGTGTGTGTGTGTGTGTGTGTGTGTGTGTGTGTGTGTGTGTGTGTGTGTGTGTGTGTGTTGTGTGTGTGTGTGTGTTGTGTGTTGTGTGTGTGTTGTGGGTGTTGTGTGTGTGTGTGTGTGTGTGTGTGTTGTGTGTGTATGTGTTGTGTGTGTGTTGTGTGTGTGTTGTGTGTGTGTGTGTTGTGTGTGTTGTGTGTGTTGTGTGTGTTGTGTGTGTTGTGTGTGTTGTGTGTGTGTGTGTGTGTGTGTGTGTGTGTGTTGTGTGTGTGTGTGTACTTGTACTCACCTAGTTGTGCTTGCGGGGGGTTGAGCTCTGACTGTTTGGTCCAGCTC
>NC_091170.1:37894021-37901521 GCF_040958095.1 Procambarus clarkii
TCCAGTTTAGGAATTATTTTGAGAAAAGTATCTTTTTTTTTTTAATATTTTGATTGTAGCCCTGAGGCTTGTGTTAATTGCTTATATTATTTGTATTTACTTGTAATTTTTTTTGTTCTTATTGGTAAATTTGTGGATACTAATGTCTTTATTTTGCTAGTGCTTATTGGTTAGTTCTTGTTATTGTTTGTTTCGACGTCGTTAGTGGCTATTGGGTTCAAAGAGACTTATCAAAATCCTCAGATTAGGCAAAATTGTAATTAATTTTGTCAATAAAGACGTTAATAATAATAATAATAATAGAGAGACTGGCAGCGTGGGTTGTGGGGGGGGGGGGGTTTGTGGGTCGCGTTGCTAGTTTGGTCACAACTTTGATATCTAACAAACCTAATGTTTGTAGTCTCAAGTTGTTGGAACAATTTATTTTTGTTTATTTTCCTCGATTTTTTTGTTTACCTTCCCTGAGTTTTAAAAGTTTTGCTCTTGTTCTGATGAGGTGGGGAGGGAGGTAAGGGGGTGGGGGGGTTAGCGGAGGTGTTCTTTGGGGGTCAGGGTCATGGACGGGTGTGAAGAGGGGGGGGGGAGTGATGGAGGGGGGGGGGGGCAGGGTGTAGGTGTACGTGCTGGCCATCACCTAACCCCCACACTTGACGGAGGTCACATACTTGGGACATGAACGGTCAAGTACCCCGCCAAGGTAGACTGGAGACCACACATCAACACCCCTTCTCCTCGCGTCACCCCCTCACCTCTCGTCCCCCTCACCTCTCGTCCCCCTCACCTCTCGTCCCCCTCACCTCTCGTCCCCCTCACCTCTCGTCCCCCTCACCTCTCGTCCCCCTCACCTTGCTCTAATATCTCCCACATGAAATGACCCTGACTTTTTAATACCGTTATTCCGGGCCCTTCCCTAACGGGCCTCCCTGTCCCGTTTCACTCCCACATTCCCTAAATCTTTGTCTCTTCTTACCCACCCCCCTCTTATGCTAATGTCTTAATTCCTTTTTATTTCGCCCTTATATTTGTCTAGTACATTTCATGGCAGGTGATGCGAGAGAGCGATTGAGCGATTGATTTGATTGATTGATTGGAGTCGAGTTCGATTCCCGGGCAGGGATGTCCAGCAGGGTTCAAATTCTCAATGCTCACCTCCGTTCACCCAGCAATAATGGGGGTACAAGGTTGTAAAGCAATTGGGGGGCCGGGGGAAAGGGGGCGGGGGCGGCGTGATGAGGAATGGGGGCGGGGGCGGCGTGATGAGGAATGGGGGGCGAGAACAAGAAAGTGTCGGACTGGGAAATAAACTCCATTTTTTCATGTCCACGATGGCGCCCTGGAGGGAACAGCTCGAGCGGTCTGCCAGCTTTTTTCATTCTCTTCTTCCCCCTTTCTCTTCTGGTCCCCCTTTCCTTCTCTTCTCACCCCCCCCCCTTCTTTTCTCACCCCCCCTTCTCTTCTCTTATTGAGGAGACAGGACCTTCCAATACAGCACATAAACACAACATATAAAAACGGCGTAACAAAAGGAGAAGGGGAGAGGAAGGAAAGATGGGGGAGGGGGAAAATGAACAAGAACGGGGGAAGACGAACGAGGGGAAGGGGAGATGATAGGTCTGTACACAGACCATTACATTCTCTCCCCCTTCTCTTCTCGCCCCCTTATTCGTCTAGCATTTTTCTCTTCATTTACCTCAAGTTCCACACTATTAACCCCTTCCCCCCCCCTATGCGTGCCTTTCACCCCTCCCTTTAATCCCCCCCCCCACATTAATCCCCCCCCGTCACCCCTCCTCCCCGTCACCCCTCCTCCCCATTAACACCTCTTTCACCCCCATAGTTTTCACTTTCTCTCTCATCAACCTGTTTATTTTATACCCTGGTTCATCCTGTCTTCACCCCTCTCCTTCCCTTTATCTCCTCCTTCCTCCCCCACCCTTTATCTCCTCCTTCCTTCCTCCCTCCCCCCGTTTTCTCTTACCCCTTTCTCCCTCACCTCTTCCCTCCCTCACCTCTTCCCTCCCTCACCTCCTTCCCTCACCTCCTTCCCTCCCTCACCTCCTTCCCTCCCTCACCTCCTTCCCTCCCTCACCTCCTTCCCTCCCCCCTCCTACCGCTTCCCCCCCCCCCTCTCAACGCAGGCGCCGCCGACCGAGTCAATTCGCTCGGCCCAAAACTCTAATGACAATCAATTAATCACGTAGTCTGTAATTACAATTATTGTCTAATTTACCCCCTAATGACTGTCGCTCCGGAGAGAAAGTGTTTCATCACGTTCTCATAAATACCAGCTTCTGTTTTTTGTTTTTTTTGTTCTTAAATCAAGGGAGCGTGGGTTTTTCTGCCCCGGGGTGGGGGGGGGAGGGGGGGGGTCGAAGTGTGTTGCTGTCAATCTTCTAAATCATTGGCTCATGACCCCTTAATATTTGTATCATGTCTTCATTTAAACCTAGAAAGGTATTTGTCTCATCAAGTTCATTCCATTTACTATCAACCACTTGGGGTGGACGGTAGAGCGACGGTCTCGCGTCATGCAGGACGGCGTTCAATTCCCCGACCGTCTACAAGTGGTTAGGCACCATTCCTTCCCTCCCTCCCCCTCCCAGACATATATCCTTATATCCCTTCCTTGCGCTAAATAGTCCTAATGGCTTGGCGCTTTCTCCATTCCATTTACTGTTCCTTTTTTCCCCCTATGTTAAGTATGTTTACATCTCTCTTTAGCATCTTGTCCCGTCCTCTGGTTTTGTTGTTGTACCTGCTGGACATTTCGACCTTAATGACTTGACTATTACACACATGTGGCGCAGTCATGTCTTATATTTCCTATCTTTATTTTTTTTCAAGGTAGTAAGATCCATGTCCCTCGTCCCTTCTCGAGTCTCAGGCTGGAAACATAACTGGGATTTTTAGTTGGAAGTTCGATGCAAGAGTCGCATATTCGAGCACTGGTCTGACGTATGCAGTGTTGTACCCTGTGTGTTGTCTTGTACCCTGTGTGCTACCTTGTCTGGAATACTGAAAGCTACTCTCAATGTTTGTCAACTCTGTACATGCTGTTAATTTGTTTCTATTCATACCCAGTGGGCTTTGATGTCGTTCGCCATGTGAGCGGCGTCTCATACCCAGTGGCGCGCAGTAGACAAGCGAGCAACGCCAATGTCAACGCTGGATAAACGGCATCAGCGTTGATTGAACGGAATCTTGAGTTATCAAATAGGTCCCTTAAAAGTGTCATTAGACGAGAACTCCTGGATGGATTTGAAGAAAGTAGAACAGTGCAAACTGGAACTAGCAGGTCCATTGTTCATCACAATGAAATGTGTGAAGTAAAACATGTGTATGGGGCAAGTAACAAAGTCAGTAGACTAACAGATGTTGTCACAGCTCGTATAAGACTTGGCTACAAGTATCTCTGGCAGTTCGGCTTGTATAGGGATCTAGATGAAGTAAAGTGTAAAGTGTGTGGGCATAGGCAGGGACACACACTCGAACACTATATCTTGGATTGTAGTAAAATTGAGCCTTTTAGAGATAAATCTAAGCTCACTCTGTATGATATGGCAACCTATCTTATTACCATGGATAAATTACCTGAAATCCTTGCACTGTACCCACATTTTGCTTCCAGTAGATGAACGACATATGAGATTCAGAAACAAGTAGTGTATTGTGAGGACTAATAATAATAATCAGAAGCTTCCCTATGACTCTGTAATATTCCCATTGGCCAAACTATTATGTATTAGCGATAAGACCTACCATTAATGTAGGATGACTTACTGTAAATATGTAGCTCTTGTAATAGCACTTTCTCTGTAACTAGCTGACATTGTATCTATAAGGTGTGAAGGATTGAAGAAATTGTTTATGTAATAATCGAAGATGAGTTCTGATAAAGACCTTTTGTGCCCTCTGTAATGCTTTTGCGCTACCGCTCACAGGATGAGTATGGGGTGCACAATAAACTAGCCGCCTTCGGCGGCAACAACAGAGCGTTGATACCGTTGTCATCATAACATGACAACGGTATGACCCGTACCACCGTTGACCCAGCGCCACGACCCAGTGTGCCCTCGGGGGGGGGGGAGTGCCGCTAGAGACGGGCTTGGTATTGTCTCCTAATTCCTTTTACTCGTTTGCGATTCTTGGAGCTTCGCTTCCGTGCATTGGCCTTATAGCTTCCTTGCCTTCATCTCCGTCTCGTATTGCCTTACATTTAATTTACGTTGGAGTCGGTTAGCCATCTTTAAGATCCTTAGGTTTTCTAGGTCATCTTTGTTACCACTCGCACGTGGGAGGCTTATGTGTGATGACTGTTTTGATACTCCTTCTCTTGTCCGTTTCCATATATATATATATATATATATATATATATATATATATATATATATATATATATATATATATATGAATGAAAACTCACACCCCAGAAGTGACTCGAACCCATACTCCCAGAAGCAATGCAACTGGTAACTACAGGGCGCCTTAATCCGCTTGACCATCACGGCCGTCAAAAGGAAGTGATAGCCGAGGCTATTTGAGCCACTTCCCCGACGGCAACTCGGATGGTAATCTTGGGCATAGCATTTCACCAAATCACCTCATTCTTTGGGGCACACGTGAGGAACACAAATGCGAACAAGCCTGAATGGTCCCCAGGACTATATGCGAATGAAAACTCACACCCCAGAAGTGACTCGAACCCATACTCCCAGAAGCAACGCAACTGGTAACTACAGGGCGCCTTAATCCGCTTGACCATCACGGCCGTCAAAAGGAAGTGATAGCCGAGGCTATTTGAGCCACTTCCCCGACGGCAACTCGGATGGTAATCTTGGGCATAGCATTTCACCAAATCACCTCATTCTTTGGGGCACACGTGAGGAACACAAATGCGAACAAGCCTGAATGGTCCCCAGGACTATATGCGAATGAAAACTCACACCCCAGAAGTGACTCGAACCCATACTCCCAGAAGCAACGCAACTGGTAACTACAGGGCGCCTTAATCCGCTTGACCATCACGGCCGTCAAAAGGAAGTGATAGCCGAGGCTATTTGAGCCACTTCCCCGACGGCAACTCGGATGGTAATCTTGGGCATAGCATTTCACCAAATCACCTCATTCTTTGGGGCACACGTGAGGAACACAAATGCGAACAAGCCTGAATGGTCCCCAGGACTATATGTGAATGAAAACTCACACCCCAGAAGTGACTCGAACCCATACTCCCAGAAGCAACGCAACTGGTAACTACAGGGCGCCTTAATCCGCTTGACCATCACGGCCGTCAAAAGGAAGTGATAGCCGAGGCTATTTGAGCCACTTCCCCGACGGCAACTCGGATGGTAATCTTGGGCATAGCATTTCACCAAATCACCTCATTCTTTGGGGCACACGTGAGGAACGTGTGTTGCCGTCGGGGAAGTGGCTCAAATAGCCTCGGCTATCACTTCCTTTTGACGGCCGTGATGGTCAAGCGGATTAAGGCGCCCTGTAGTTACCAGTTGCGTTGCTTCTGGGAGTATGGGTTCGAGTCACTTCTGGGGTGTGAGTTTTCATTCGCATATAGTCCTGGGGACCATTCAGGCTTGTTCGCATATATATATATATATATAATCGTTATTTAGGAACTAAATAACGAAAATTATATAATGATCCAGGGGCCTGACAGCTGAATGGATAACGTTTTGGATTCGTAGTCCTAAGGTTCCGGGTTCGATCCCCAGTGGAGGCGGAAACAAATGGGCAGAGTTTCTTTCACCCTCTCTTTCTTTCCCCTCCCTTTCTTTCCCCTCCCTTTCTTTCCCCTCTGTCACAGGGGAGCTGGTCGGCCGAGCGGACAGCACGCTGGACTTGATCCTGTGGTCCTGGGTTCGATCCCAGGCGCCGGCGAGAAACATTGGGCAGAGTTTTTCACCCTATGCCCCTGTTACCTAGCAGTAAAATAGGTACCTGGGTGTTAGTTAGCTGTCACGGGCTGCTTCCTGGGGGTGGAGGCCTGGTCGAGGACCGGGCCGCGGGGACACTAAAAAGCCCCGAAATCATCTCAAAATAACCTCAAGATAACCCTTGATGCACCTGTTCACCTAGCAGTAAATAGGTACCTGGGAGTTAGACAGCTGCTAAGGACTGATTTCTGGGGGTGTGTAACAAAAAGGAGGCCTGGTCGAAGACCGGGCCGCGGGGACGCTAAGCCCTGAAATCATCTCAAGAGTGATATCACCAATCACTGATAAAATAAAGAATAAAATATTATCACAAGTTAAAATCACCGAAGTTACTATGCACCAGAAGAACATGAATAACTTTAAACCAGACATATAAATGTACTTGATTACAATTCCAAGCAAAACAATCAACTTGAGAGCAGCTGACACTATATCATATCTCTCCCGCTCCACCAGCTGCACCAGCTCTACCAGCTCTACCAGCTAAGCTACCAGGTTTTGGTTACCAATGTAACCAAAGCCGTCAAAGATTGAGGAAAGATGTACACGTTCGTAAGTGCTTTCGTGAATCTGGCCCCAGAACTGTACGCGTCCACAACCTGTGTCCACATCCTTGACCACCACCCGTTGGCTTGTAATACAATGCTTGTATAATACAACATGCACCTAATACAATTATAATGACATACAGTTCAACATGATAGCTGAATATTATCTTCTCTTTGACAATGATAATATAAAACCAGGTTGATCCAGTATAACTGAGAACAAAAGTATTAATATTATAGCAATATCCAGGTCAATTCCTTGTACTTCCCTAGATGTGCTTGCAGGGTCGAGCCTCAGCTCTTGCACCCCGGCTTACCATCATTAGTAGTATGATGCAATGATTATATTCACTATAATTTTTGTGATCACAGTTAAACATAAAACTGCATTGTGTTATCGAAAAACCATTCAATTCGTTCCGATTATTTAATGCTGAATAAATTCATTGTTGTGACATCTGTAACTAAAGTGCTTCTTAAGGTTTCCATGTATCTTCCCCTCGTTCTGCTGCACCTTGCTTCGTGGCCAATGGTTCTCTCTCTTGGCTTGTATATGGCGTCCGGAAGGCGCCCGAGTTCGAGTCCCTGAGCCAATACAGACGTTGTTGGAGTTACTCTCGTAACAAGTGCTGATTTTTAGAACTTGAGTTACATACTCTATTTTGGGATCCTCCTTACTTTGCATTTGTCTGAGTTGAAGTCCAATAGCCATTTTTCATAAAACCTCTGAAAACTGTCTAGTTCGTTCTACCCTCTTTATCAGATAACTCCCGTATTCTGACTCGTCCCATAGGCTCTGCATTATTAGCAATCAATACGAATGAACCCATTTCCTCTTGTCAAGCAACCCGTTCTCGCACTTTCTTACAGTCAATATTGACTTATTAAATATGTGCATATGTGACATACTAAACATACTAGTTTACCTTGAAAAGCTTCATAGAAAACACCGACCTTACCTAACCTTTTTAGTATGTTAAGATACACATCTTATTGCTTCG
>NC_091170.1:37909021-37930432 GCF_040958095.1 Procambarus clarkii
CAACTTTATAAATGCTATTGAACTCAAATAATTTGTTGACTCTGTACTTCACTAAGTATGGGTTGCATTAAAAGCAGAAATGTAAGATGTTTTCATCGGAATACGTGTCAAAAAAGAATTTCTCAACTGTGTAGCACCTCTCGGTTTCTCTAGTTTTTTTTTTTTTAAATGAGCCTTCAGTTTTGACCATTGTTCAGTTATTCAACCTACAGCTGGCTGAATAGACAGCCACCATATTGTTACAGTTACCAGGTTTATTTAGTAGACTTATACGAATCTCCAAATGATGGAATAACTTTATATATTCAACTTGGCTAACAGAGGAGTGAGAGAACCAATTATAAGTTTCTGCTATGAGAAACTCCACATGTCTAGATAGATATTCAGAAGATGAATGATAGAAACTGCCAATTTTACGGAGTGGCATACAGGACACACATTATTCAAATGAGTGATGGAACTACTACTTCTTATTCTTGGGTATACCACATTATTAATTCAAGGCACAACACTCGCATTATCTGTTTGTATTCCAACAAGTTTCTTAAAGTCCAACTTTCTATTCGATAATAATTGAAATTCCCTCTACAGTACTCTCATCGTCATATTTTTGAAGCAGAACTAGTCCAAGACGGGGAGCCGCTCGGCCGATCGGACAGCACGCTTGACTTGCGATCCTGGGTTCGATCCCAGGCGCCGGCGAGAAACAATGGGCAGAGTTTCTTTCACCCTATGCCTTTGTTACCTAGCAGTAAAATAGGTACCTGGGTGTTAGTCAGCTGTCACGGGCTGCTTCCTGGGGGTGGAGGCCTGGTCGAGGACCGGGCCGCGGGGACATTAAAAAGCCCCGAAATCATTTCAAGATAACCTCAAAATAACCTCAAGAAGACACGTTGACCCAACTTTATAATGATTTTTACTTTAGTAAATGGACGCCAAAGCTGTTGAATTGAAATGTCATTAGATTTATCTAAGAACAAACTGTACTGACTATTAATTACTTACATCATTCTTCAACGTCTGCTCACAATGGCTGCTCAAAACATTCTTGATGATATTGCTGCTATTCTTGATGATATTCTTGATGATATTGATGATATTCTTGATGATATTGATGATATTCTTGATGATATTCTTGATGATATTGATGATATTCTTGATGATATTCTTGATGATATTGATGATATTCTTGATATTCTTGATGATATTGATGATATTCTTGATGATATTCTTGATGATATTGATGATGATATTGATGATATTCTTGATGATATTGATGATATTCTTGATATTGATGATATTCTTGATGATATTGATGATATTCTTGATGATATTGATGATATTCTTGATGATATTGATGATATTACGTCTTCAAATCTGACACAATTTTACTCTCATCAATATTGTTCTTGCACAGATGAACTAGACGGCTGCTGTTGCTCCTTCTAGCTATGATGATTTATGTTCAGCAGGTGTGAACATTGCAGTAAGAAGTTTGCAGTTCTTGAAAGGACTTGCATGGAAATGTTTCTTTCATTGAGCGTGTTTTATCAAGTCTTGATAGTTTCCTTTTAACTTGGTTTTGCAGTACTTGAAGTGTGCTGTTGTGTCACCGCCTTGGATCATCCAGTGTGCAAGACCAACCTCGAGAAATTGGTCATGCAACCACTCACTTCTGTTTTATTGATCGTACTGCTGTATCTTTTGGCATTTTTGTAAAGGGTTATCAACTTTAAATATGTTAATATCCGATGCAGTAAAGCACCATTATCACTTCATACAAAAACAAACATAACGTATGCTCAGAAACTGTCACCGTTGCACAGTCACAGTCGCCACACAGTCGCGGGTTCTACTGACTGCTCCTGTACTAATACTGTGTACAGTGATGCCAATTGCTTTATACAGAAAAACAAATCACCCAGTTAAACAAAGAGATATAAACATACGACAGCACGCTCGGAGACTTGCAAATATGTTCTGGTACAATTTTCGTAAAATCATCTAAAACCATCCAGGAGTCTATTAAACCCACTTACACTTACATCTAACATCTGAATACCATTTTCTGTCATGCAGGCATAACAAGAATCATTTAGATTTAAAACATTGCAAATTAGCGACACTGCTCTCCGGACAGTGTCAGACCCCCTCCGGACCGGCCAAGAGACGTTCCCGGACCACTCTGCTGAGAGTTTCAGGTCCGGAGCAGGTCAGAGAACGTTCTCCAGCGGCGCCACAGTCAGCTCAGACCCTGGCAGGAGGAGAAAGGAACCCGCACGAGCCGCACTTGTGACACATTTTCAGGCGTTTGTGAATGGCGCGACTCAGGGCGACGGGGGCCAGTTCGTGTGATGATAATAATAATAATAATTTTTAAGTGCACGTGTTTATGGAGCAGCGGTGGACGGGGGTGGCGGCCGTGATAACTTGATCGCGCCCGGCGCCACCACCATTTGCCCCTGATAGCGACCCACTTAGACGACAAGCAAAAATGCGCTCCCTCTTAGACGGCGGTGTTGTTGGCGGGTGTTGGGTGTAAGGTGTGGCTGTGTTGGGGGTATGTCTTGGCTGACGCAAGAGTGGCACTCACGAGGCTCTACCAGTTTTTGTTGAAGGCTGTTGGGGTGTTGAGGAGGGGGTGCCATCGAGGTCCTCCTCCAAAGGTTACTAATGGACACTACAAGTGTGTTTGTGTATCATTATAGACTCTCCTAGCGCTTCTGAGCTCATAAACTGTTTAATTAAATGCAAATTAAGCCTTTTTCTTCTCCCCTCAGAAAAAGGTCTTCTCCTTTTTCTTCTCGCCAAGATCGAGAAAAGATGTACAGGTTTCGTAAGGGGAGACTTAAGTGCTTGATAAATCCTGGCTCCGATGGATATCTCGAGAAGCAAAACAAACTTTTATTAGTTTATCTTCTAGTGTACTTGTCCTCGCTCCTCTTAATATTTACATATTTATAATACCTGTTTACACTGACGCCCCATCAACCACTCCCAGCAGTTCGGGTGTGTAAAATTCCCCACATTTATCTATTAAAATATAAACTGCATCGTTTAAAGTTTTTTTTTAATGTTTAATTAATTAAACTTGTACAAATATTCATAGTTAACCTTGTCGTTAGAGCTGTACTGGAGGTGCTTGTAGGTCACCGTGAAGTGTTTGTGGTGCTGTGACGCAGCTGAGAGAGATGTCCTAGCTGACAAGGATGTTGTCTGGGCTGGGGAAACTTGTCTCAGCGCGGAAATAAGTCTTGCCAGGGAAACATGTCTGGGGGTGACGAGGATGTCTGGGGGTGACGAGGATGTCTGGGGGTGACGAGGATGTCTGGGGGTGACGAGGATGTCTGGGGGTGACGAGGATGTCTGGGGGTGACGAGGATGTCTGGGGGTGACGAGGATGTCTGGGGGTGACGAGGATGTCTGGGGCTGACGAGGATGTCTGGGGCTGACGAGGATGTCTGGGGGTGACGAGGATGTCTGGGGGTGACGAGGATGTCTGGGGCTGACGAGGATGTCTGGGGCTGACGAGGATGTCTGGGGGTGACGAGGATGTCTGGGGGTGACGAGGATGTCTGCGGCTGACGAGGATGTCTGGGCTGGAAAAGGATGCTGCAGATGAGGAAGTTATACCTCAGTTAAAATCTCTCGGCTAAGGAAGATCTACAGGAATTTGTACGCTGAACAATTTTGTATCGTAATGTGAACCCCTCTGTCTGTCTGTCTGTGTTTCTGTGTGTCTTTATTTTACAAACACAAAAATCTGTTGTAAGTTTAACAGTATTTCCAGGATATCCAAGGAATGTAACTTAGACGAGAGGCCATTACACCCACTCCACAATGACCCGGAGGTCAATCTTGCAACAGGAGCGAAAACATTGAAAATGTCGTTAATTTTATGAATTGACCTCAGGAGACACAGCATTAATTCTGAAGGGAGTGCCACGGGTCGTCCTGTAATAACAGAGCGGCGCTAAATAAACCTCTGGTGCCACAACTCCGCCACACACACAAGTTCAGTAGTAATAATAATAATAATAATAAAAATAATATCGCTTCAGAGGCTCTCATTATATCACCCTTGAGGATAACTTGTCCGGAACGAAGCTCAAGCTTTGGCTTCACCTCATTTGTCACAGGTTCTAGAGGACTTGTTTCCTCTGTTACTGTTATGTAGTTCGTCATATTGTGGTCTTCGTTCAGCCGTCTCCTCACCGATTGAGTGTGGTTGTTCAGACATGGTCGTACTCCTGCTGTGACTGTGTGTGTGTGGTAGTTTCCGTTGTGCTTGACCAATGGGTAATAGAGGGCATTCAGGCGATGAGTCACAATAACGTGGCTAAAGTATGTTGACCAGATCACACACTAAAAGGTGAAGGGACGACGACGTTTCGGACCGTCCTGGACCATTCTCAAGTCAATTGTCAATCGACTTGAGAATGGTCCAGGACGGACCGAAACGTCGTCGTCCCTTCACCTTATAGTGTGTGGTCTGGTCAATGGAGGGCATTATCGGGGGAAAGCTCCTAGTCATTACGACTATATAGCACTGGGAAGGGTTCAGGATCTGGGATAGGACAGGGGACAGGAATGGTACCCAACCACTTGGACGGTCGGGGATTGAACGCCGACCTGTATGAAGCGAGACAGTCTCCTGCCTCTGGGCTCGTCTTACGCCATCGCCGCCGGCGTGGTGGTCGTGCCCGTGGGGGTAATTTAGTCTCTTGAATCACGAACTGACACTGAGCCTTCTTTGCTGTGTTTTCAACCCGCAGTCTCAAGTAAATTGATTTTATTATTATTAACATCTTTTTTTGACAAAATTAATTACAATTTTGCCTAATCTGAGGATTTCGATTAAGTAAATTGATTGTGTTGTTTTGCGTTTTAGTGGCAACCGTTACAAGTAAAGCTTACGTTTGAAAAGTAACGGTTCAATACCGTTTTCTATGCACCTGACTCGATATGTTAGGTAGTTTGTTGGGGTTTGTATATTCCTGGTTTGGTTGGGAGGTTGGATTTTTTACGGAGTGGTATTTTATCTCACCTCTCTCGCTCTCTCGCTCTCTCTCTCTCTTGCTTTCTCGCTCTCTCTCTCTCTTGCTTTCTTGCTCTCTCTCTCTTGCTTTCTCGCTTTCTCTCTCGGGCTCTCTCTCTCACTATCTGTGTTTTTTATCAATTTTCTGTTTTTCCTATGTTTTCTCTCTGTTTTATCTCTTTCTCTCTCCTCCTTGTTATTTGAACTCTGTACTCCATGACCATTATACAATGGTCCCTGCCTCCTGGAGGACAGTTGGGGTATATACTCTCACTGCCTCCCCCCCCCCCCCCAACCCTCCCTCCCATCGTTGGGTGAGGTGTGTGTCAGGTCTGGCTCCCATTCTTGATAGAGTTAACACTGACATCTCGCATTAGGAAGCTGTTTGTCACGGCCACCAGCCGCTCGCTCTCTGGATCAAGTCCACCGTGTGGGGGTCTTTCCTTTTAGTCTATTTCCCAATGAAAGGTTCCAAATAGTGTTGGGTTTGTCACCTTATTCCAGTGTCTTGGAGGTTATGTTTGTCAGTCAATGCTCCAGTGTGGTTATCTTGACAGCCCGTGACAGCTGACTAACACCCAGGTACCTGTTTTACTGCTAGGTAACAGGGGCATAGGGTGAAAGAAACTCTGCCCATTGTTTCTCGCCGGCGCCTGGGATCGAACCCAGGATCACAGGATTACAAGTCCAGCGTGCTGTCCGCTCGGCCGACCGGCTCCCTAGTAGTCTGTTTACAATTTTTTTTTCCAGCTACTGTCGTATAAATAAAATTTTTGGGCTCTTATGATCTTCCAATTATCTTTTTCCATACATTATGAGATTCTCGTGAGGAGGGAGGATGGGTACACTGTATACGTAGTTATCTTGGTGATTTTACGTCTCCACCGATGTTATTGTTGGAGACGAGAATGATTGGTGTTTGCTAGACCAGTAAACAACAGGTTTGCTTGTCTAGTTCTCTTCTCGGTCCGTGTGTGGGTGTTCACTCAGAGAGTTGTGCTTGAACACGTTCACAGAACACTGGTACATGATGTTGGTCACTGTGAGACTCGATACTTGCACAGTGTTTATGCACAAACTGCCTGGCTGCTAATCCGAAAATGGCAAAGTGTATTGCTACTTGTGTAGCCTGCTCTCGTTACCGCCCCCCCCCCATTCCATTACCTTCTCTCTCTCCCTCCACACCTTTATCTTCTCACTATTTGTTCAGCTCCCCCACCTCCCCACCCCATATATTTTATGTTCCTTCGCTTCCACCTCTAAGCCCTCTTCTTCATTCTCTAACATCTTCCCTCACTTTCTCATAATACCTTTCTTCTCACTATCCCCTCTCTTCTACAATTATTCTTTCCTCACTTTATTCTCCCCTTGGTTCTCCATCTCCCCCCCCCTCTTCCCCATTTTCTCCGTTCCACCCTCTTCTCTGTTTCCTCCATCCCCCCTCGTCACTGGTCTTGCCCCCCCCCCCCCTCACATCGTCGCTAAGAACACTCGACTCATTAACAGCGGAACCACTGATCAAAGCCTCGCGAGACGAGCAGTGTGGCTCTTCTGAGTACACCCCGTCCCCCCCCCCCTCCCCCTCCTGAGTCACAGGGACGAGGCAGGAGGGGGGGAGGGAAGCGGGGGTCTGTGGATAGCGAGGAGAGGTGAGGAGAATTAATAGGACCAAGCAGGGACACACTTGGAAGGAGCACTGCGAATAAGACAGTGTTTTAAGCACTGCGATGTGGGAGGAGGGGGGGGGGAAGTTGTCCCTGACCAGAAGCCAGATTTCACGAAGTAGTTACGCAAGCACTTACGAACCTGTACATCTTTTCTCGATCTTTAGGGGGGGCTTTGTTTACAATTATTAAACAGTTAATGAGCTCCGAAGCACCAGGAGGCTGTTTATAACAATAACAACAGTTGATTGGGAAGTTTTCGTGCTTTGTAAACTGTTTAATAAATGTAACCAAAGCCGTCATAGATTGAGGAAAGATGTACACGTTCGTAAGTGCTTGCGTAACCGCTTTCGTGAATCTAGCCCCAGGTTCGTAAGTGCTTGCGTAACTGCTTTCGTGAATCTAGCCCCAGGTTCGTAAGTGCTTGAGTAACTGTTTCGTGAATCTGGCCCCAGGTTCCTAAGTGCTTGCGTAACTGCTTTCGTGAATCTGGCCCCTGGATTGCAGTGCAATTGCTCGCTGCTCTGAAGTGTCACTCCCTTAATGCGTCTTCCGAGGTTGATGATAGGCCTTAAGTCCAATAGTAAACCAATCGGCGAACGGCGTGGGACAGGGATGAGGAGGATGGGATCGGGGAGGAAGGAAGGGGAAGGAGAAGGGATGGGGGGAGGAAGGAAGGGGAAGGAGAAGGGATGGGGAGGAGGAAGGAAGGGGAAGGAGATTGGAAGATTTGGGAACAAAAGTAAGGAAGAGATGATGGAAACGTTAAAGAATAGATGAAGAAATGGGAAAGGAATTGAAGAACAGAATGGAGAAACTCCAAAGAAATTTAAGTAAAAGATAAAAAATGAAGGAATATGAGGGAGAAACAGAGCCGAAAGGAATGTAAATGAAACGGAAAGAGGGGACGAGGAAGGAATAAAATGGTACTTGAGGGAATAAAATAGGGAATGAAAAGGGAAGGGAAGTTCTCGGACTGAAAGCACAGGATAGGACAAGGGAAGGTAGGGTGTGAATGATGAGGGAGGGAGAGGGAGGGAGAGAGGGAGGGGGAGGGGCACCAGACCACCCAACAGGGAAGGCTACGACGGAAAGCCAGAAATTGAACAGTAAACAGATAAAGATCAAGATTGATAAAGATTAAGCCACCCAAGAGGTGGCACGGGCATGAATAGCCCGTAAGAAAAACAGTAAACATTGAAGACAGTCAACATATACGGGGGGGGGGGGAAGAATAATCAGGGAAGGGGCAGTGAGGCTAGAGAAACAACAGGGAAGAAGAAGAAGAAGAAGAGGGAGGAATAAGCTGAAAATGACGAAGGTCTCCAAAGAACAATTTTTTTTTAATTATTTTCTACCACAGACGTGGCCACACATTTACAATGCTAACCAGCATATATACATTTTCTTGGAGTGGAGGGATGGTAAACAGAAGACCATAAGGGGCTTGGTGGGGGATGGGGAGGGGGGGGGGAGGAAGGGATAAATACAGGGATGGATAGAGGGTGGGGAGGGAGGATGGGGGGGGGGGTCAGGGAGGTGTCTATCCGGCCATTGGGGGGCACCGGAAGCTGCTACAATGAACCCCCTCACCTGCCTTGTTAGGTTCCTTTCAGGACAAGAGGGGCGGTTGGGGGGAGGGGGGGAAGAGTTCCTGAACAAGGCAGAAGACCCCACCCCTACCCCCCTCCCCCATAGCTGGTGGCCCGAAACTGCTGTTGTTGGGGGGGGGGGTTCTGTTATCTGGCTGGTTCTGTTATTGCTGTTGTTGTTTGTGTTAGTTGCTGGTGTTAGTTGCTGGTGTTAGTTGCTGGTGTTACAGGTTGTTATCTCTGTTGTTGGTAACTCTGCTGTCTGTCGCGTCTGAATTTTGGTTCTATTATTACGTCTATTGTTACGTTGTAACAATAACTGTTTTAATAACTGTAACTGTTGTGTTTTCTGGCGCAGGCTGCAGTTGCTGCTTTTGTTGCAGCTTCTGCTGTTCTTGCTGTGTTTCCGTCACGAGATAATTGCGGTGATTACGTATGATGGATCTGAAAGATATCATCTGGGGTAATTATACCACTGTTGAGCTGCCTGCATGTTTGGTGATGCTGCTACTGCTGCTGCTGCTTGTTTGGTGAGTGTGCTGGGTGATGCTGTACCTGCCGCTTGGTGGTGATGCTGCACCTGCCGCTTGGTGGTGATGCTGCACCTGCCGCTTGGTGGTGATGCTGCACCTGCCGCTTGGTGGTGATGCTGCACCTGCCGCTTGGTGGTGATGCTGCACCTGCCGCTTGGTGGTGATGCTGCACCTGCCGCTTGGTGGTGATGCTGCACCTGCCGCTTGGTGGTGATGCTGCACCTGCCGCTTGGTGGTGATGCTGCACCTGCCGCTTGGTGGTGATGCTGCACCTGCCGCTTGGTGGTGATGCTGCACCTTGCCGCTTGGTGGTGATGCTGCACCTGCCGCTTGGTGGTGATGCTGCACCTGCCGCTTGGTGGTGATGCTGCACCTGCCGCTTGGTGGTGATGCTGCACCTGCCGCTTGGTGGTGATGCTGCACCCGCCGCTTGATGGTGATGCTACACCTGCCGCTTGGTGGTGATGCTGCACCTGCCGCTTGGTGGTGATGCTGTACCTGCCGCTTGGTGGTGATGCTGTACCTGCCGCTTGGTGGTGATGCTGCACCTGCCGCTTGGTGGTGATGCTGTACCTGCCGCTTGGTAATGCTGCCGACCACTCCAACTGGACAGATTAACACACTAGAGAGGATAATTAATTAAAATGTTAATTAGTAAAAAAAATTCTAATTCAGTGACTGGAAATAATACATCCTGTTTGTAACTGTAGTTGTTGTGGTGAAGGTTGTGGTGATTGTAGTTTTAATAACTGTTGTGGTAATTGTTGTAGGAGTTTGTTTCTTTTTTTCTTATTTTCTACCACAGACGTGGCCAGACATTTACAATGCTAACCAGCATATATACATTTTCTTCTGTCCTCCATGGACAGGGTGAGAGATGTGTTAAACATATCTAACCATAACATAAACATCAGTTGTAGGAGTGAAAGCATCAGTAGTAGTAGTTTAGAGGTGATTAGTGGTACCTGGGTTAATGACATCACTTACGTGTTAGATATAAATGAACCAAGTTTAGTAGAGAAATCTAGACACATTTCTACTGGGGGTTACCGGATCAACCTGGCTGTGATGACTCTGGGTGTGAGGGCTACGAAGACTAAAGAGCCTCGCACAGTTGGCAAATCATCAGCTGGGGCCAGATTTACGAGGCAGTTACGCAAGCACTTACGAACCTGTACATTTTTTTCTCAATCTTTGGCGGTTTTGTTTACAATTATTAAACAGTTACTGAGCTCCGAAGCACCAGGAGGCTGTTTATAACAATGACAACAGTTCATTGACAAGTTTTCATGCTTGTAAACTGTTTAATAAATGTAACCAAAGCCGTCAAAGATTGAGGAAAGATGTACACGTTCGTAAGTACTTGCGTAACTGCTTCGTGAATCTGCGGCCAGGAAAGTCCTGCGGGAGTTGAACAACTCTTGAAATGGTCAACAGGTAATTGCAACACAGGACAGTAGTGAAGGTAATTGTGGTAGTAATAGTTGTAATGGTCAACAGTTTGTTTGTTTGTTTTCGTTTGGTAGACGTGGCAGCACTGAGCGAGGTGTAGTAGAGACGTGGCACAGCTGGATGTTGTTGTCTCGAAGCTCAGTTTTCATTGAATGGGCGACTTCCGGCTAGCGTAGAGTGGCCATTCATTCACGTGTTGTGATTCCTACACCACCACCACCTCCTCCACCACCACCTCTGCTGTATGGTGTGTGTGTGTGTGTGTGTGTGTGTGTGTGTGTGTGTGTGTGTGTGTGTGTGTGTGTGTACTCACCTAGTTGTGCTTGCGGGGGTTGAGCTCTGGCTCTTTGGTCCCGCCTCTCAACTGTCAATCAACAGGTGTACAGGTTCCTGAGCCTATTGGGCTCTATCATATCTACACTTGAAACTGTGTATGGAGTCAGCCTCCACCACATCACTTCCTAATGCATTCCATTTGTCAACCACTCTGACACTAAAAAAGTTCTTTCTAATATCTCTGTGGCTCATTTGGGCACTCAGTTTCCACCTGTGTCCCCTAGTGCGTGTGCCCCTTGTGTTAAATAGCCTGTCTTTATCAACCCTGTCGATTCCCTTGAGGATCTTGAATGTGGTGATCATGTCCCCCCCTAACTCTTCTGTCTTCCAACGAAGTGAGGTTTAATTCCCGTAGTCTCTCCTCGTAGCTCATACCTCTCAGTTCGGGTACTAGTCTGGTGGCAAACCTTTGAACCTTTTCCAGTTTAGTCTTATGCTTGACTAGATATGGACTCCATGCTGGTGCCTCATACTCCAGGATTGGTCTGACATATGTGGTATATAACGTTCTGAAAGATTCCTTACACAAGTTTCTAAAGGCCGTTCTTATGTTAGCCAACCTGGCATATGCTGCTGCTGTTATCCTCTTGATATGAGCTTCAGGGGACAGGTCTGGCGTGATATCAACCCCCAGGTCTTTCTCTCTCTCGGACTCTTGAAATATTTCATCTCCCAAGTGATACCTTGTATCTGGTCTCCTGCTTCCTACCCCTATCTTCATTACATTACATTTGCTTGGATTAAACTCTTAACAGCCATTTGTTCGACCATTCCTGCAGCTTGTCCAGGTCTTCTTGAAGCCTCAAGCTGTCCTCCTCTGTCTTAATTCTTCTCATAATTTTGGCGTCGTCAGCAAACATTGAGAGGAATGAGTCTATACCCTCTGGAAGATCATTTACGTATATCAGAAACAAGATAGGTGCAAGTACAGAGCCCTGTGGGATTCCACTGGTGACTTCACGCCAGTCTGAGGTCTCACCCCTCACTGTAACTCTCAGCTTCCTATTGTTTAGGTACTCCCTTATCCACTGGAGCGTCCTACCAGTTACTCCTGCCTGTTTCTCCAGCTTATGCATCAAGCTTTTATGGGGTACTGTGTCAATGGCTTTCCGACAGTCCAAAAAATGCAGTCCCCCCACCCTTCTCTTTCTTGTTTAATCTTTGTCACCTGATCATAGAATTCTATCAAGCCTGTAAGGCAAGATTTACCCTCCCTGAACCCATGTTGATGGGTTGTCACGAAGTCTCTTCTCTCCAGATGTGTTACTAGGTTTTTTCTCACAATCTTCTCCATCACCTTGCATGGTATACAAGTTAAGGACACAGGCCTGTAGTTCAGTGCCTCTTGTCTGTGACCCTTTTTGTATATTGGTACTACATGAGCAGTCTTCCATATTTCTGGTAGGTCCCCCGTTTCCAGTGACCTACTATACACTATGGAGAGTGGTAGGCAAAGTGCTCCTGCACACTCTTTCAACACACACACTCTGTGTGTGTACTCACCTAGTTGTACTCACCTAGTTGTGTCTGCAGGATCGAGCATTGACTCTTGGATCCCGCCTTTCGAGCATCGGTTGTTTACAGCAATGACTCCTGTCCTATTTCCCTATCATACCTGGTTTTAAAATTATGAATAGTATTTGCTTCCACAACCTGTTCCTGAAGTGCATTCCATTTCCCCACTACTCTCACGCTAAAAGAAAACTTCCTAACATCTCTGTGACTCATCTGAGTTTCAAGCTTCCATCCATGTCCTCTCGTTCTGTTACTATTCCGTGTGAACATTTCGTCTATGTCCACTCTGTCAATTCCTCTGAGTATCTTATACGTTCCTATCATGTCCCCCCTCTCCCTTCTTCTTTCTAGTGTCGTAAGGCACAGTTCCCTCAGGCGCTCTTCATACCCCATCCCTCGTAGCTCTGGGACGAGTCTCGTTGCAAACCTCTGAACCTTTTCCAGTTTCATTATATGCTTCTTCAGATGGGGACTCCATGATGAGGCGGCATACTCTAAGACTGGCCTTACGTAGGCAGTGTAAAGCGCCCTAAATGCGCCCTGTGTGTGTGTGTGTGTGTGTGTGTGTGTGTGTGTGTGTGTGTGTGTGTGTGTGTGTGTGTGTGTGTGTGTGTGTGTGTGTGTGTACTCGCCTAATTGTGCTTGCGGGGGTTGAGCTCTGGCTCTTTGGTCCCGCCTCTCAACCGTCAATCAACAGGTGACACAACAGGTGTGTGTGTGTGTGTGTGTCGGGGGGGGGGGTGATGTCAGCGCAGTTTCTTACTAAAAATATACATGCTTAAATGTATTTACGCAGGCCGAGCTCTGCCTCCTTGACCCCGCCTCTGAATCATCAGTTAACTGGTACATAGTGTCCCCCTCAAGTGTATTATGGTGTATCCCTCAAGTGTGTTTCAAGTGTATTCGGGTTGCAGGTGTAGGACGGAGCAACATATCCTTGCATGTGTTGCCACGTGTTCATTGGCCCATAATATCGGTCCGGTCCTGTCCCGGTCCTCCAGGGGACCCTTAGTATCTTGTAAGTCGTGATCATGTCCTCGCTGCTGCTGCTACTACTCCTCCTATCCCAACCATTCAAATGTATTTCGGAGTCGTGACAACTGAGGTAAAATGAATTTTTCAAATGCGTAATGTAAAATGTAATTATTCATTTGACGAGCGATTGTGCAATTGCGTCATATATTTGCAATTTATTTCACTAATTAAATAACGGCTCACATGGAAACATACACATGAATTTTGGCATGAATGTAGTTTATTATTGTTTGTTGTTACGCGATATTCAAGGTAAAGGTGATACGACGGAAGACAGGTGTGACAGGTGTGACAGGTGTGACAGGTGTGACAGGGGTGACAGGTGTGACAGGTGTGACAGGTGTGACAGGTGTGACAGGGGTGACAGGTGTGACAGGTGGGACAGGTGTGACAGGTGTGACAGGTGTGACAGGTGGGACAGGTGGGACAGGTGTGACAGGTGGGACAGGTGGGACAGGGGTGACAGGGGTGACAGGTGTGACAGGTGGGACAGGTGGGACAGGTGTGACAGGTGTGACAGGTGGGACAGGTGTGACAGGGGTGACAGGTGTGACAGGGGTGACAGGTGTGACAGGGGTGACATGTGTGACAGGGGTGACATGTGTGACAGGGGTGACATGTGTGACAGGTGTGACGGGTGACAGTGTGACGGGTGACAGTGTGACGGGTGACAGTGTGACGGGTAACAGTGTGACGGGTGACAATGTGACGGGTGACAATGTGACGGGTGACAATGTGACGGGTGACAATGTGACGGGTGACAATGTGACGGGTGACAATATGACGGGTGACAGGTGATAGGTGTGACGTATATATATACATATATACATATATATATATATATATATATATATATATATATATATATATATATATATATAAATAATATATGTATATATATATGTATATGTATATGTATATATATATATATATATATATATATATATATATATATATATATATATATATATTATTCTACTGCATTTACTCTCTCAAAAATATTTGAGTAGTTTATCATTGCAGGTCAAAAGTTTGTAATGACCCGGAAGCAGTAAGGTTTTAATACTTGGAACTTGGAGAGAGAGAGCCTAGAGTTCACAGATGAAATTGACATTTTGTTTAACCTGTACACCGACGGCTCAGTCCAATCCTCTACTGGACGGACTGCAGCCGCATGTAGGTTTTATAGAAATAATATTTGCACAAAGACTGTCAGTGTCAGGTTAAACAACTGGCTGACCTCCACACAAGCAGAACTAGCAGCATTACACCTAGCTACCAGTACATTAAAAAACATTGGAGGAGGAATAATATTCTGTGATTCAAAGTCTGTTCTTCAAGCAATCGAAAACTTCTCTTGGAAGATCAACAGCAAGAACCTCATACTCCCAATTATAAATGACCTAATTGCTGCACAGAGTAAAGGGTCTCGAATCTCCTTTGTATGGATACCTTCACACATAAATATAACCCATCATAATGAGACAGACATTGCAGCCAAATTAGCGTGTAACAAGTCTGAAGTTGAATTAGATCTAGGTATCCCCATCTCTGCTGTCAAAACTGTATTGGTCCAAACACTCAGATCTGATCGGAAAGAACTTACTGACTCCCAACGACCTGAAAGTACTAGTATAAAAAGCTATGATCTGTTCAGATCTGAAACCTACATCTATGGACAGCACAAAACGTCCACTAGACTGTGCGACACAGTGGTTGCAAGGATCAGGTTGGGTTACCGTTACCTGTGGCAGGTGGCTGCAGGTGACGGGTCTCCCAATCCTGAGCACTCCAGTTGCAAACTCTGTGAGCAGGAACTACGGCACGATCTCCCGCACTACATCCCAACCCCAACTGGCCCAACTCCGTGGAGTACCAGTAGTTGCCACCCGTAGCACTAGGCTCTCAACCTTCAACAGTCTCATGCTAGAAGTGTCATTCTCAAGAACATCACTCCATCAGCGATCATTCATTTCAAGGCTGACTCGCATCTGGAACTTGTTCGCCCAACAGGTTAATACACGGGAGATCAGGTCAACTGATCACATGAAGGCTTTGGCACACAGTTGGCTACAGGCTCATCCTGTTCCTTATATGATTGTTAACTAATGTTGTTAATGAATGAAGGCAATTCCTTCTGATGCATATAACAGACGCATGAAATAAATGGGTCTCTAGGAGGAGGCTTCAACTTAGCTGAGGAAGGATTACAGCTCTTGCTTGCAGTTTCACCAGGTTCCTTATATGATAGTTCCCCATGTGATAGTTTCAAAGTACATTCTCATGAAATAAATAAGTTTCTATGAGCAGGCTTCACATGAGCTGAAGTAAGATAACAGCTCTTGCTTGCAGTTTCACTAGGCACGTCACTTGACCTCCCTTATAAACACTAGTCTTAGTTTAAAAAAAAAAAAACAAGAACTAAGAGATTGTACAGTTGGAAATTTTGCTAATAACAAACATACACTTCCCTGATAACATTTCAATTCCACTTCACTTGTTCACTTTCTCGTGTCATGATCGTACTGAGAGGACCCGACGCCTGGTGTCCGAGGGGACCCGACGCCTGGTGTCCGAGGGGACCCGACGCCTGGTGTCCGAGGGGACCCGACGCCTGGTGTCCGAGGGGACCCGACGCCTGGTGTCCGAGGGGACCCGACGCCTGGTGTCCGAGGGGACCCGACGCCTGGTGTCCGAGGGGACCCGACGCCTGGTGTCCGAGGGGACCCGACGCCTGGTGTCCGAGGGGACCCGACGCCCGGTGTCCGAGGGGGACCCGACGCCCGGTGTCCGAGGGGGACCCGACGCCCGGTGGCCGAGGGGGACCCGACGCCCGGTGGCCGAGGGGGACCCGACGCCCGGTGGCCGAGGGGGACCCCGACGCCCGGTGGCCGAGGGGGACCCCGACGCCCGGTGGCCGAGGGGGGACCCGACGCCCGCAGTGGCCGAGGGGGACCCGACGCCCGCAGTGGCCGAGGGGGACCCGACGCCTGCAGTGGCCGAGGGGGACCCGACGCCTGCAGTGGCCGAGGGGGACCCGACGCCTGCAGTGGCCGAGGGGGACCCGACGCCTGCAGTGGCCGAGGGGGACCCGACGCCTGCAGTGGCCGAGGGGGACCCGACGCCTGCAGTGGCCGAGGGGGACCCGACGCCTGCAGTGGCCGAGGGGGACCCGACGCCTGCAGTGGCCGAGGGGGACCCGACGCCTGCAGTGGCCGAGGGGGACCCGACGCCTGCAGTGGCCGAGGGGGACCCGACGCCTGCAGTGGCCGAGGGGGACCCGACGCCTGCAGTGGCCGAGGGGGACCCGACGCCTGCAGTGGCCGAGGGGGACCCGACGCCTGCAGTGGCCGAGGGGAACCCGACGCCTGCAGTGGCCGAGGGGGACCCGACGCCTGCAGTGGCCGAGGGGGACTCGCGTATTTGTGCCGATAGAATCCAGATTTAGTTTTCGGAGTCCAGCTTTCTTTATCTACAAAAGTCAATGTAATGTACTACAGTCCGTAGTAGCTTTTAGGGACGAGAGCTTTTTGAGGGGTGGGTGGCACATTAATCCCTCGCGTCTGGGACAAGAAGCCTGTGTGTATACGTTAGGCTTGTATCGAGGTTCAACTCCCCCTCCCCCCTCGGTCGGACTACTGAAGTTCCCAAGATGCAACCCCCAAAACAGCTGTTTTAACTTCCGGGTACGTATTTTGGGCTAGGTGAACAGAGGCATTAGATGAAAGGAAACTTGTCCAACCAATGCTGCCTGACCCGGGATCCCTATTTGAGAGTTGAGAATGAAACCACCTGTACTAGAGCACCCTCAGAGAGGAGAGAGAGTGCCTCCAGCGCTCACTGCGGGCCATCAAGCACCCGTGGAGAGTGTCAGGGGGGCCCACTCTCACCAGCCGGGGCCCCACTCTCACCAGCCGGGGCCCCACTCTCACCAGCCGGGGCCCTACTCTCACCAGCCGGGGCCCCACTCTCACCAGCCGGGGCTCCCACTCTCACCAGCCGGGGCCCCACTCTGCTTATCTCCTGCATAAACAGGTACACGAGTTTCACCCTGAGTCTCCAGTTACCTTCCTCTTTGTAGCCAACCAGCGGATCCTCTCAGAGTAGAGAGAGTGCCTCTCTTTCTACTGCTGACCCCCCCCTCCTTCCCCCCCCCTCGCTCCTTCCCTTCCCCTCTTCCTTCCCCCTCCCTCCCTCCCTGTTCCTGACCCCCTCCCCTCCCTCCCTCGGTTCCTGCTCCCCCTCCCTCCCTCGGTTCCTGCTCCCCCTCCCTCCCTTCCTCACCCTGTTCGAGCCCCCCTTCCCCCCCTCACCCTGTTCGAGCCACCCTTCCCCCCCTCACCCTGTTCCTGCTCCCCCTTTTCCCCCCTCACCCTGTTCCTGCTTCTCCCTTTTCCCCCCTCACCCTGTTCCTGCTTCTCCCTTTCCACCCTGTTCCTGCCCCCCCCCTCCCTCTTTCCCCCTTGCTCATATCCCTATTTCCCCCTTGTCTTTCTTTGCTCATTTCCTCAACTCTTCCAGCTCCTTTCCCTTTCCATACTTTCTCCCCTCTCCCGACTTCTCTCAGCTCTCCCCTCTCCCATTAAGATTCTCCTGAGTGAGTAAACACATAATCCCCACCCCACTCAGGTCATCCACTTAACCAATCAGAATTCGCCTTTGTGAAGCGCTTCAACCAATGGCTTTTCGTCATGTTTGTGTACACCTTGCCTAAGTGCTCACGACTCATAAGACGATGGTGATTGGTCCAGAGCTGCTGTTAACCTGGTCATTCCTCGGCGGTGATTGGTCCAGAACTGCTAAAAATGTCTTTATTATTTGCAATAAAAATAATTCATTGAACTACGTAGTTTTGACACGTCGATTGTCATTGGTTCCCGTGATTGTGAATGGTGGAAAAAGCTTTAATCCGTGTAGCATCTTGCGATGTAGTTGAGGACCATTGATCAATTAGCTTCTAGTGGCGTATTTGAGGATAATTGATCAATGCCATCTTTGATCGAGGAAGGTTAATTATAACTGATAACTTCTCGGGATTAGTTTGTGAACATTTAGTGAAAAATTCTAATCCCAATTCCGTAATTGGTGTGGAAATGTGAATATTTTATTTTGTTTTCGTAATAAAGCAAACAGAGGAGATGGTATAAGGAAAAAATCGCACTCTGATTGGATAAAGCGTGACTGGACCCAACGAATCCTGAACCTGGAACTTTTTTGGGGGGGTGGGGGGGGTGGGGGGGGGAGGGGGGGATTGTAAAGAGGATGGAGAGGCATAGGTGAAGGGAAGTTTAGAAGTGGGAAATACAGTGGGAGTTATGAAAGCAGGCGGGCTGTCCGCCTTGCTGACACGATGTGTGTGGGTGTTGGCAGCTAAGCTTGTTCTATTTTGTCAGGGAGCTCTGTGTGTGCGCTTACCTAGTTGTGCTTGCGGGGGTTGAGCTCTGGCTCTTTGGTCCCGCCTCTCAACTGTCAATCAACTAATGTACAGGTTCCTGAGCCTACTGGGCTCTATCATATCTACACTTGAAGCTGTGTATGGAGTCAGCCTCCACCACATCACTCCCTAGTGTGTGTGTACTCACCTAATTGTGCTTGCGGGGGTTGAGCTTTAGCTCTTTGGTCCCGAGCTTTATCATGCTTTATCATACAGACACATACATGTGTCTGTATGTGTGTGTGTGTAAGATTCTTCATGAGAATTTCAACATGTATGGATTTCTATAGATGAATACTGTCACTTTTCAGTTTAATTTTGTGACCCAGTTTAGCTGTAAAAGATGGAAGAGAGGATTGAGGATGGAGAGTGGTGAGGGGTGATAGGATGGACAAGGTTGGAGAGGATGGAAAAGTGTGAGGGAGAAGGGGATCAGGGGAAGAGCGTGTGGAAGGGTTTGGGTACACAGTGTGCGTGCGTGCGTGTGTGTGTGTGTGTGTGTGTGTGTGTGTGTGTGTGTGTGTGTGTGTGTGTGTGTGTGTGTGTGTGTGTGTGTGTGTGTAGAGGGGGGGAGGCGTGACCAACTGTATTAATGGCTATACTAATGACCAGTATAATAGGGTCGAACTAGCCAGGTCTTCAACGCATCCTCCGATTAGACAGTACGTTTTAATACTAAATATAAAGTACATACCTTACTGTCTGCATAGTACATGAATACACTTAATTGTGCCGTTACATTTACCTCCCCATATATTCTCCTCATTTTCTGTTAAGACATTCAAAATTTTAGAATGTAGTTTTCATGTTCAACTCTACATACACACGTCTTAAAAATAAAGAATTTCTTTTTCAGTTTTATTTAACAATAGAGATTTTATTCTAAATTTGAAAATATCATAAGTTCCTTTATAATTTATTGAAAGATTTCAGTTTCGTTTGATTAGTTTTATAAAGTGTAATATCTATATAGCTATAAGTTAAATACTAATTGTAATTAAGAAGCTATAAAATGCTTGTCCTCCTACTCTAAGAAGGTTAGGTTAGGTCGTGGTTTTCTATACAGCTTTTCAGGTAAACTCAAATATTCACAATATTTTGGTGCGATTCTGGCGATTAAGTGTATTTATGTACTAAGCCGGTAGTCAAGATTGTACTTATTACATTTAGTATTAAAACGTACTATCTATTCGGAGGATGGGGCTGAGGTCTTAGTGCCTCAAACCACGGGAAGGTGACAAGCACCACGATGGCGGCTGCCGCTGTTTCTAATCGAATTAGATTCAGCTACTTGGAACTAAAAGTTCCAAGTAGCACGGACTATGGTGAGCCCGTTGTGGACTTACCTGGCACAGGAGCGGGGCTGTAACGTAATTTGTGTGTTTCTAATCGTTAGTGACAAACTAAGGCTAACTGGACGATTTATTGATCACTGGGAAGAGTGATGGATGGTTAGTGTGTGAGAGGCAGCAAGGAAGGGGAGGTGGAAGAGGGCGGTGAAAGTGAGTGGAAGAGGGAGGGAGGGAGGGTAGGAAGGAGAGGGAGGGAGGGTAGGAAGGAGAGGGAGGGAGGTGGTGAAGCATGATAAAGCTGCCGTTGGGATTTTCATCAACAAGTGGAATCCCAAGCACGCCGGACAGTGGATGACTCACTCTCTCGTTAGGCTGGGGGCGATCTTGTTGGCGCGGTACGACGGTGGTGATGGTGTTGGTGGTGGTGGTAGTGTTGGTGGTGGTGGTAGTGTTGGTGGTGGTGGTAGTGTTGGTGGTGGTGGTAGTGTTGGTGGTGGTGGTAGTGTTGGTGGTGGTGGTGGTAGTGTTGGTGGTGGTGGTCGTAGTGTTGGTGGTGGTGGTGTTGGCGGCGGTGGTGGTAGTGGTAGTAGTGTTGGTGGTGGTGGTCGTAGTGTTGGTGGTGGTGGTGTTGGCGGCGGTGGTGGTGGTCGTAGTGTTGGTGGTAGCGACCGTGTTGGTGATGGTATTAGCGACAGTAGTCTACATTGTCGACTCACAATCGCGGATTCCATTCGCGGTTGCCATACGGGATAGAAATGGTTTGGCACGTGTCACTTCAACTGATGCCTCTGTTCACCTAGCAATAAGCAGGTATCCGGGAGTTTGAGACAAGTGTGGCGGATGGTATCTTGAGAAACGTCAGTAATTCTACCTAGGAATGACTTAGACATAAGCCTGAGTACAGGCTTAATACTGATGGGCTAGACCAGTATATACATTATACATACCATTTATACGTTAACAAAATGTATGAATCTTATGGATACGCCATAAGCATAATTCATTAATCATCTATTTCAGAAACCTGTTCATCTTTCAACACTGAAGGCGGCTTTATTTATATTCACTACGAGGTGCTTTAAAACAAGAATAATAATTATGGATTCTGGAGTTTATCGAAGTTCGTAAAATGTATAATAGTTTTAAACTAAGCCGCCATTTCTTGTAAGATGTACTGGTTTCGCAAGTAGATGCGTAAATGCTTCATGAATCATGGCCCCAGCTGTCCCTGACAACGGGATTATATTGTTAAAAGAATTATTCATTGTTATGGAGTATCCATAATATCTATACATTTTTTTAAATACTAAAATGAATGACAATACTTAACCTGTTGGTGTGTGGAGGACACATGTGATACATGGCCTATGGAGAGACACATAGATACAAAAGACGGAGATAAGCCTGCAGAGAGACCGGGTCGACCAGGGCAGAGAGAGACAGGAGGACAAACAGAAAAACAGAGGCAGACAGCTACAACGCAGACTGACGAGACAGTGCGAGAAGAAAGGGAGAGATGA
>NC_091170.1:37930932-37992921 GCF_040958095.1 Procambarus clarkii
TATACATAAATTACATATTAAATGGGTACCTGCCAGTGCCAGGGATAGTCTCCTCTCTCCCCCTACCACCATTCCCCACTTCTCTCCCTCCCCCCTTCTTCTCTCATCCTTCCTTTTTCCTCCACCCGCTTCCCATTCCCCGTCTTTCTTGCCCCTCTCCTTCTACCCCTCTCTCCTTCTCATCTTAACCTCTCCTTCCGCCTATTCGTATCCTCCCCTCCATCTCCCTACACTCCCCTCTCTTTCTCCCATCCCGTTTCTCACCCCCCCCCCCCCGTCTGAACTACAGCCTCGAACACATATATTTACATTTAATACTTTTTTAGTACTGAATTCGCTTTTCTGAGAAGAATTCTAGGGCGGGGGGGGAGTCATTATTGGGTTTTAACCCCTTATAATAGTACCGCCCCCTACATGGTTATGTTCGTCACGTACACCAGACTATTCATTCTGATAAGTTGGTTGAGGCTAGCCCCAAACTTCTGGCTTCCTTGAATGTAAAAACATATATGTTCTCTTATACAGATATTTATGGGAAAAGACGTCTCTCCTAATTTCAAACTGTGACAAAATCAAAATATGAAATTATGTATATCCAACATTGTAAATGCCAATTCCAGTGACTTGCGCAGTTGGTTCACAACCAATTGGGACAGGAGTTCGCTACCCGGGCAAGGCGAGACGACTGGACACGTTTCCTTATACCTGATTCACCTGGCAGTAAGTAGGTACCTGGGAGCTGACAGCTGTGGGTTGCATCCTCAGGGAAGATAAGTGGTTGATGTAAAGTCTTCTCGATAACCCTGACAGATTTCCTGCTTCTGACAATGAGGAATTAACTCGGGGATGAGAAATGATGATGGAAAGTTATGGAGAGCAGGAGATTGTGGAAGGGGACTTATCAGGAGACAGCGCCAAGCCATAAGACTATATAGCACTTGGAAGGGGATCAGGATAAGAATCTGGGATGGAACGAGTTGGGGGGGGGGGAGAATGGTGTCCAACCACTTGGAGAGTTGGGGATCGAACGCCGACCCGCATGAAGGGACACCGTCGCTCTACCGTCAATCTCCAAGTGGTTGGGAAAGACTGTGCAAGGTGACCATAAGGCAACAGGTCTAGGCAGCGTGGCACTGTGACTTCAACAGTGCCACGCTGTTGACCTCTAGTTGCATATTCAAAGAATATGCAACTAGAGGTCAGAGAGCCGGCTTGAGGGGTCAAGGGTGTGTGCGAAATTATTTTCAAAATATAAAAATACAAGAGCAATACAAAAGACGAAACTATTTTTGTTATATACAGGTTGCCACAACAGACCAACTGGACCTTCCCCAGCGAGTCGTGTCTGAGACCTGGCAACATTTCTACCAGTCAAAGTATAAACCCAACCTATATATATCCAAACCTATCCTAACCTAACCAAAGAGATCAAATGTTGTGTTTTCCCTAAAGTATCCCCCAAGGCGTGTGGCGTCACCATGGCGTCCTAATATGATTCCGGCCCGTGTTCTAGACTCTAGTGCTACCAACTAGAGCCCAGTCTATGATACTTTTCCCAATCTCCAATTCCGGGCTGTCAGGTCTAGATCTCTCTGGAGAGCCCTGATATTTTTAAATACTATAAAAGTTAAGAGGAGCTCGTGTTGGCCAAATAGCATCTTCTTCGTATTTAGACCGCCCTTTCCCCCCAAAAAAAAACATATAGTCTAACAAAATATGAATTAATTTATGAAGGATGAGAGCTCCCCTGGCCTCATATGGATCGAAAGTTGCCACGAGAGCTCCACGAGGAGAGCAAATACCTGCTGGAGCAGTCTTATGAGAGCATACAACCGTGGTTGTGTCTCGGTGTTTGGGTACTGAACCGAGGTTGTAGACCCATCAACGTCAATCAAAGGTTCACCTTTCCGGGCATCAACACAGGACCCTCGTGCAGTAATGCCTGACCCAGAAAATAACACAAGGGAAAACCTGCTGGGAGACACGGTTATAAGGTCATGAACTTGAACCGAAACGTATGCAAATCAGTAAATTTCCTGCGGATGCGCTACGCACCCGAGTGAGAGGAATGGTCAACACTCACGCGGCTTCCCGCGTGAGTGTTGACCATTCCACCGCTTAAGTGTTGACACCGCTTAAGTTGCACTGAAGCAACCTTCCCAATCACACACAGAACTGTGTACTTATGAATTCATTTGATGGAACCTTAGGCCTTGTATAAGATGGTGGTGAAGAAGGCTTATGGCGTGGTGGTTTGTCAATAGCAGGGGTAGTACAGGCCTAAACACAGATGGTGTAGCCTTACAAACAGGTGTTGTAGGCCTACAAAAAAAAAGGGTGGGTGGGGGGGGTGTGTATAAAGAGAGGGGTTGTAGAGGGTGAGGTGGAGAAGCAGCTGGTGAAGGGGGAAGCGTAAGAGAGAGCACCACGGCCGCTAACTGACACAATTACTTGATTACTTCCTCGCTACCCTCTTTCTTAAGTGGTCCTGGCCACCATTACCAAGAGTGGAGGTGCACTCCCCGCCCCCCACTCAAGTCCAGGCCCCACACTTGGGGGGTGGTGGGGGGAGGGAGTTTTTTTTAAGGCGTGGGGGTGGGTGGGGGGGAGTTAGGGTGGGGTGGGGAGGGTTGTTGGAGATAACTTCGAGATCTTGTTAAACACATTTAAGTAAAGAAGATCTGCGTGTCATTTTGCATCAAAACTGATCCTTGGCGATTAATCTGACTTCATCCCATTTTATGATCCTGGAATAGAAGAAAAAAAAACGATTTGGGGGTTTAAATCACCCTGAACCTGTCACCAAAAACCCACATTAGAAGATTATCATTTGCTTTACAGGCAATGCAAGGTTCCCCAATGTACGAACTGAATATTACGAATCTGAACAGGGCGACGCCCATGAAGATGCACATCACATACGTCAGACCATATCTGAAATATGCAGCACCAGTATGGAGACCATCTCGTTACACACACACAAAACGAAGTGTTGGCGAAGGTATCTCACTCAACATGGATTTCATAAAGGGATAAACAAAGGCAAGAATTACGAGTTAAAGGCGTCTCCCTATGAGAGTAACGGAAAACAAGGAGCAAGCACCACAGAGCACAAGGGCGCTGGTGGCTGAGTGGACAACACGCTGGACACATAATCCAGTGGACCGGGGTTCGATTCCCGGCGTCGGCGAAACAAAATGGGCATTTTTTTTCACCCTGATACTTAGCAGTAAATAGGTATGTGGGGGTTAGACAGCTGTTACGGGCTGCTTCCTGGAGGGGGGGAAGGAGAAAAAAGAAGTCTGTAATTAATAACAGCTGATTGACTGAGAGTTGAGAGGCGGGCCGAAAGAGCAGAGCTCAACCCCCGTAAGCACAACTAGGTGAATAAGATAAATGCATATAGAGTAATATAGAGCATATAGAGTAATATAGAGCATATAGAGTAAATCAAGAGAAACGAGAAGTAAGAAATATACCTTTTTTTTATTAGAAGATAGAGGAGAGAAGGAAGGAGAGCCCAGAGGATCAAACCACTCATGCTAACAGGATTAGAACATCTATGTACTGAGCAAGGCAAGAATTGACGGCAACAATGCCAGCAGTAAGGTTCATCTTGTGTGGGAGACCAGAATCATCACGGCGGCCTCTGTACACAGTCAAGGCAGGAACTGCTGTTTTGGAGCGAGCTCATGTTATAAGATGTCTGAACTCCTTAACATGACAGAGGACCATGCTATAGGATGTCTGGAGTCCCTAACGTGACAGAGGACCATGCTACAGTATGTCTGGAGTCCCTAACGTGACAGAGGACCATGCTACAGTATGTCTGGAGTCCCTAACGTGACAGAGGACCATGCTACAGTATGTCTGGAGTCCCTAACGTGACAGAGGACCATGCTACAGTATGTCTGGAGTCCCTAACGTGACAGAGGACCATGCTACAGGATGTCTGGAGTCCCTAACGTGACAGAGGACCATGCTACAGGATGTCTGGAGTCCCTAACGTGAGTTAATGTACCCACTCTCGTGTTCTCGAAGATAAAGGTTGTAAAAGTGATGAGAATGGTGGCTATGATGGTAAGCAGTAAGCATGCGGGTTAGGAGGGGTGTGGAGAGGTTAGATAATATATCTAGACATCATAGAACTATATTTCATTTATATAGAAACCTTCAATCAAATGAAAAGGATGCCAGTTATGTGTAAAGTAAGCAGTATGAAAGCTATTACGATATAAGGAGAAGTTTGTAACATTAATATTATAAATTATTCAGCATTTGGTGAAATATATTTTGTAGTAATGATATAGGAAGGTTATGACAATATAACCCGATGGAGAATTGCAACGCTTAAGCCAATAACGGTATGATGGCGACAACTAGCAGAGAACATGCAACCCGTTCTCGCAAATTTAATAAGTCAATATTGACTTATTAAATATGTGCATAGGTGACATACTTAACATAATAGATACCCTTAAAAAGATTCATAGAAAACACCGACCTTACCTAACCTTGTTAGTATCTTAAGATAAGCATCTTATTGCTTCGTAATTACAATTATTACCTAACCTATAATAGGTATAGGTTAAGTAATAATTGTAATTACGAAGGAATAAAATGCTTATCTTAAGATACTAACAAGGTTAGGTAAGGTTGGTGTTTTCTATGAATCTTTTTAAGGGTATCTATTATGTTTAGTATATCACCTATGCACGTAGTTAATAAGTCAATATTGACTTTACGAACTTGCGAGAACGGGTTGGAACATGATAGAGTACTAACACAATTCACATATAAAACGAATATATCGAGCCATTATTGCTAAAATAATAATACATACACATTTAATGGCATTTATTGCAGTTACATTTTAAACGGTTCTAAAATCAGCCACCAGAGGTCTGTTTACATGGCACAACATGCCATGTTGTGCCATGTAAACTATATTCCAAGCGCTATATATTCCTTGTACCTTGCAAGTTTACAGAGGATACTTGCGGAATGAATATTCGAATACAGTTAAATACTTCACAAACAGATCTATCGAGTACACCCAGAAATCACAACAGCGTGACATATCCAATGAACAAATCCACAAGAGGATTTGTTCCACAAGAACAAGAGGATCATCCACAGTTCACTAGAACGCTTCAGGGAACATCCAGTGGCTAGGTTCGAACCCCTCATCAATGCCCTTGTGGATTTGTTCATTCTTTCGAGTAGATCAACTAATCACAGGTGTTAAACACCCTCGACTAGTACACGGGCGCCAACATACAAACAACAGTCGTAGCACTGACGTACAAACACACGGGGGGGGGGGGGGAGTTAAAGTACTTACACGTCGCTCACTGTACATACCTGACCGCTTTCCCCTACCTTCCTTCACACACGTCCAGTACTGTGTGGATCAATAAAGGGCAAATGAGGTTATGTACCTATAACCTGTAGAGGTTGTGTACTTTCTTTCTTATTAACACATTTAGGTACGTTTACATTTGTGCAGCTGCCCTAGACTATGTGAAGGGGAGTACAGTGTGTGTGTCAAGAACTAGCTACCCTAGACTATGTGAAGGGGAGTACAGTGTGTGTGTCAAGAACTAGCTGCCCTAGACTATGTGAAGGGGAGTACAGTGTGTGTGTCAAGAACTAGCTACCCTAGACTATGTGAAGGGGAGTACAGTGTGTGTGTCAAGAACTAGCTACCCTAGACTATGTGAAGGGGAGTACAGTGTGTGTGTCAAGAACTAGCTACCCTAGACTATGTGAAGGGGAGTACAGTGTGTGTGTCAAGAACTAGCTACCCTAGACTATGTGAAGGGGAGTACAGTGTGTGTGTCAAGAACTAGCTACCCTAGACTATGTGAAGGGGAGTACAGTGTGTGTGTCAAGAACTAGCTACCCTAGACTATGTGAAGGGGAGTACAGTGTGTGTGTCAAGAACTAGCTACCCTAGACTATGTGAAGGGGAGTACAGTGTGTGTGTCAAGAACTAGCTGCCCTAGACTATGTGAAGGGGAGTACAGTGTGTGTGTCAAGAACTAGCTACCCTAGACTATGTGAAGGGGAGTACAGTGTGTGTGTCAAGAACTAGCTACCCTAGACTATGTGAAGGGGAGTACAGTGTGTGTGTCAAGAACTAGCTACCCTAGACTATGTGAAGGGGAGTACAGTGTGTGTGTCAAGAACTAGCTACCCTAGACTATGTGAAGGGGAGTACAGTGTGTGTGTCAAGAACTAGCTACCCTAGACTATGTGAAGGGGAGTACAGTGTGTGTGTCAAGAACTAGCTACCCTAGACTATGTGAAGGGGAGTACAGTGTGTGTGTCAAGAACTAGCTACCCTAGACTATGTGAAGGGGAGTACAGTGTGTGTGTCAAGAACTAGCTACCCTAGACTATGTGAAGGGGAGTACAGTGTGTGTGTCAAGAACTAGCTACCCTAGACTATGTGAAGGGGAGTACAGTGTGTGTGTCAAGAACTAGCTACCCTAGACTATGTGAAGGGGAGTACAGTGTGTGTGTCAAGAACTAGCTACCCTAGACTATGTGAAGGGGAGTACAGTGTGTGTGTCAAGAACTAGCTACCCTAGACTATGTGAAGGGGAGTACAGTGTGTGTGTCAAGAACTAGCTCCCCTAGACTATGTGAAGGGGAGTACAGTGTGTGTGTCAAGAACTAGCTGCCCTAGACTATGTGAAGGGGAGTACAGTGTGTGTGTCAAGAACTAGCTGCCCTAGACTATGTGAAGGGGAGTACAGTGTGTGTGTCAAGAACTAGCTGCCCTAGACTATGTGAAGGGGAGTACAGTGTGTGTGTCAAGAACTAGCTGCCCTAGACTATGTGAAGGGGAGTACAGTGTGTGTGTCAAGAACTAGCTGCCCTAGACTATATGAAGGAGAGTACAGTGTGTGTCAAGAACTAGCTACCTTAGACTAGCTACATGATGCTAAAAAAATCCCCCACAGACTGGCTGGTTAGTCATAGGTTATGTACACTGGGCTGCAGGGATCATAACTCCTGGTGGGGGGGGGGGGTTAGGGGGGGGAAGTAATGTGGCGATGTTTGAGGCCGACAAACAGGAACTTTGAAAGTTGATGAGGGAGGAACCCACCAGAACGCCAGACAACAATTACGCTTCATCTGTTATTTGTCTTGTAATCTTAATGAGACTCTTCCGCTCCCTTCTACTACTACTACTCCTCCTCCTCATCTCCGCCGATTCCACATCCCCCTTCCTCCCTCGTCCCCCCCCCCCCTCTCTTAAATTGTGGATACTCAGTGAACCTCTATAACAGACCCCCCCCCCCACCATCCACCCTTCTGTTTCATCTTCCATTTCCAATATAGTATCCCTCCCCTCCTTCCCCTCTCTTTCCCATCGCTACTGTCTTCTCCAACACACAACGACTCCCACTTCCCTTCCACTTAAGTCGTTTTTACCTTTCACACACTCATTCACCTTATTTCCTCCCTCACTCCCCTCTTTCATCATTTTCTTCTTCCTCTCTCGATCCCTTATCGCCCTGGACTGTACCTGGAGAGGGTTTCAAGAGGTCTTCTACTCTCTCCAAGCTCCTCGACTTGGGATAACTTGGTCCAAGAAGCTGTTGCTTGGAGCGGCCCGCAGGCCCACATAGCCACCACAGCCCGCTTGGTCCGGCACTTCTTGCAGGAACTAATTGCTTTTTGAAGTAGTCCACTTTTGTTCCGTCAATATTTCTAATGCTGCCATAAGAAAGTTGAACAGTCTCGGACCTCTGGTGTTCAGACAGTGCTCTCTGATTGTGCCTATTTTCTATTATGCATTTTCTTTTACAACCCCCCCCCCCCTCACTCCCTTTTCCCAACTCACTCCCTACTCCCTTCTCCCTCCAACTCACTCTTCACTTCCTTCTCCCTCCAACTCACTCTTCACTCCCTTCTTCCCTAACTCATCTTCACCTCTTAAATCCCCCTCTTCCTTCCTTCCTTTATCTACAATATCCATATATTTTGTAACCTTCTACCTCCCTTCAGCTACTTTCGAGGATCAATGTTAACACAGCTCGGTCTCTCAACAGGCCTCCTGTTCTCGGCCTGTTCAACTAGACTGTTGGGCGCCGCTGCAAGCAGTCTGACGTAGGAATCGCAGCCCAATTAATCTAGCTATCCAACTATCCTTTGGAAGTGTCAATCAAGTTCCCGTCTTGAAGGGCGAAAGATCTGCTAGTTAGTTATAACCCTCATATTGAGAGGGAGCTGAAATATCTTGGGCCTCTCCCCTCTCATTCCCCATTCCACCATTCTTCTCCCCATTGACCCCCCTCATCCCCCAATCCCTTGGTTCCCCCCACTCATTCTACCACTCACCCCGATCTCCTTCGTCTTCCGCTCCCCTCCCCCGTTTCTCCTCTCCGTCTGTCCCTCTCCTTCGTCCCTTCCCCTCGTCCTCCCTACCCACTGCTTTGCCCCTCTTCCCATTCTCTCAGAAAATGTAATACTAGGAAGCAATGAAACTACTGTATTGGTCTCTTAAGGAAATATTTTTTTTTTTTTATTAAGTTATGAGGTACATGTGCATTAGTGCAGCTGCCCTAGACTATATGAAGTGGAGTACAGTGTGTCAAAAAAGCTAACTAGGTGATGCTATAAAATCCCCATCACACATGATGGAAATATCTTTTTACCATCACAAAATACTCTTAGGGCATCACAACTAATATTTCAAGCTTGACCACACTTGATTACATGACATACAGACACTCTTCTATACAGCCTGAAGTATGAATTCTACATATAGAATAGTCCCTCAAGACATTCCCACCTGAGCATCTCACTTTACCTTCTCTCTCATCCCAAGTTAAGAGTGGGTACTGTCTGAAGAGGAAGGGGCGGTGGGATGGGTAGGAGTGATAGGGAAGAGTGAGGGGGATATAAAGATGAGAGAGAGGCATGGGTAAAGGACCATTTGGTCCGGGAGACATCTCCCGTCACGCAGGGTGCAGTTGTACCTCCACAGATCTCCAGTATCATCTATTGATACTGGTGATGGCTCAAAAGGGCCACCACTTACGGGCTATTTATGCCCGTGCCACCTTTTGGGTGGCTTCATCTTCATCTTAACACATTAACAAGGGAGACATCTCCCGTCACGCAGGGTGCATTCGCACCTCCACAGATCTCCAGTATCAGCTCTTGATACTGGTAATGGCTCAAAAGGGCCACCACTTACGGGCTATTCATGCCCGTGCCACCTTTTTGGTGGCTTAATCTTCATCAATCAATCAATCAATGGGTAAAGGCACGGGAGACATCTCCCGTCACGCAGGGTGCAGTCTCACCTCCACAGATCTCCAGTATCATCTATTGATACTGGTAATGGCTCAAAACGGCCACCACTTACGGGCTATTCATGCCCGTGCCACCTTTTGGGTGGCTTAATCTTTATCAATCATGGGTGAAGGAGAAATTTTTAAGACTTGCCCAACACAGGTTAAGTTATGATAACATGCGGGCTGCCAACCTTGCCGACACCATGTGCCTTGTTTTAGACCGAAGCTGATCTTGCTATCTCTCGTTGCAACCCATCCTCCGAATGGACAGTACGTTTTAATACTAAGTGTAATAAGTACATTTCCCGATAGTCATATATAGTACATAATTACAGTAATGGGGCTGTTACATTTACCTCCCCATTTTTGGAGGACGGGCTGCTCTCACCAGGCAGCTTTTCAGTGCATTTCCGCAAGTGTGGATGGGCAGAGAGAGTAATATTCTGGAGTAGTCACACGTGCACACCCAGATGACCACGTGCACATCCAGATGACCACGTGCACATCCAGATGACCACGTGCACATCCAGATGACCACGTGCACATCCAGATGACCACGTGCACACCCAGATGACCACGTGCACACCCAGATGACCACGTGCACACCCAGATGACCACGTGCACACCCAGATGACCCCGTGCATGTTTTGTTACTCTATTATGTAGCCTCTTTTTTCCATTACGAGTTATCTGGTCTATATTTTATCAATGAATTATGTATTTCGAGACTTGGCTGCCCTCGAGTAGACCCAAGCTCTTGGGCCCCCAGCTAAGGGGGTGGGGGGAGGGGTGGTCTTCATAGCACTGGGTCTTCTAACATTTCCACCCACACACACTGGTGGCTTGCTATTGTAGTCTCATGTTTAGTAATTGTATGATCAGGGAGTCACGAAGCTCCTGGATTGTTTCGTGGTTTGTATATGCTAGTTGACTTCAAACCCATAACCCCCTGCCCCCCCCCATAACCACCTACTCATACCTCTCTCCTATCTTTCCTCACAACCAACCCCCACCCCACCTCACCCCTCGTGCTTCACCACCTTCTCCCCTGCCACCCCCTCCCTGCCTTCTCCCCTTACCTCGTGCGCCTCCCCTTGGGCCTCGCGGGACCCCCAGCGCCACCTGTCACCGGGAGCCTTAACGATGATATATGTCCTCCTCTATTAATTACTCTCAACTCCGCTGCTGTATTACTACCTTCCTCTCCCTCTCCCCTCTTCTCTCTCTCTCCCCTCTTCTCTCTCTCTCTCTCTTCCCCTCACTGCCGCCTCATCGAAGGCCTCATTTTTTCCCCTCTCGCAACTGTCTTTGCAGCTTTCTGCAAGAGCGGCAGGTAAGACAGATCTTCCCCCTCCCCCCCATCTTCCATCCCTCCCTCCCCATCCTTCTCATACCTCCTCCCCCACCCTCACCCAGTAGATAGAGGATCGAACTTGGCCAAAACGAGTTTCCAGATAGTCTCCGTCCAGGGGAAGGGGCCTCGACCCCCGCCCACACTCCCTGCTGGCCAGTGTTGCCGCTCACGCCTCGCAGGCAGTCCTTCAGAGAGACCTTACCACACACCTGCCCTCTAAACATGTTTACGTGCTTCACAAAATAATGCCGCAAACATAGCCAGGTGTATATTTCTTATATATAATAACGTTTTGTGTGTGTGTGTGTGTGTGTGTGTTTACCTATATATGCCTGCAGGATCGAGCTCTATCTCTTCAACCCCGCTTCTCTAGCCGTTGGCTGTCTAACGCAATGACTCCTGACCTATCTCCCTATCATACATGCTTTTAAAGTTAGGAATGGAGTTAGCCTTTATAATCAGCTCTTATAAGTCATTCCATTTACTCACTACCCATAAGCTGAAATAAAACTTTATAACATTGCTATGATACATGTGAGTAGGTGTGTGTGTGTGTGTGTGTGTGTGTGTGTGTGTGTGTGTGTGTGTGTGTGTGTGTGTGTGTGTGTGTGTGTGTGTATTAGTTTTCCATCAATAGGACATAATTCGATTTAGTTTATGGGTGTGTGGGAGATGAAAAGGAGAGTGTAACAGGGCGGAAGGGGGAGTAAGAGGGGAGAGGGAGTTGGATATAGGGAAAGGGAGCGAAATAAAGGAGACCTCATTCCCTCTCCACCCCCTAATACTCCTCTCATCCCCTCCCCTCGTTAGACCGACTAATATGTTACTAAGTTAATAATGACCCTTCATGCCTTCGTGTTTAATACTAACCAACACTGATAACCGACCGAGTGTGACCCCCGCACCCACCCCCAAGAGCAAGCACCGATATGCAGGCGATGGGTCACAATAACGCGGCTGAAGTATGTTGACCAGACCGCACACTAGAAGTTGAAGGGACGACGACGTTTCGGTCCGTCCTGGACCATTCTCAAGTCGATGAATGGTCCAGGACGGACCGAAACGTCGTCGTCCCTTCAACTTCTAGTGTGTGGTCTGGTCAACAAGCACCCATACATCTGACGCCCACACCACCCACTCCACACATGTGACACTCCCCCCCACCAGCAAGCACCCATACATCTGACGCCCACACCACCCACTCCACACATGTAACCCCCCCTCCCCCCCACCAGCAAGCACCCATACATCTGACGCCTACACCACCCACTCCACACATGTGACACTCCCCCCCCCCCCAGCACCCACCCGCACGAGACACCGGCAATTAAAAATGGCGGATCTCAGGAAGTGGACAACCTCAAAGATCGGTCCATCAAGATGTTACTAAAGTCCAACCGAAGCAAGGGCAAGGTCACGAGGCCGGCTGTCTGGAACAGGAGACCAAAAGAGACCAAAATATGTTAGTGAACATTCTCCCAAAGTCTTAAAGGTGAAAGACCTGTTAATTGACATCACATTGAACCTGTATCCGTGATCATACATCACACTTGGGCTGCATACGCAAGTGTGTTTGAAAAAACATACGAAAAGTTTTTAAATAAAACAAATATGAAAAAGACGTCACATTCAGGATGGTGAAAACCAGGTGTATCTCAGACCCCAATCTTAGGAATATAAGACCGCAGCGTGGCCTTTGAGGGTTACCTAGAGGTGATTTCGGGGCTCAGCGTCCCCGCGGCCCGGTCGTTGACCAGGCTGCGTCAATATCTCTCTTCTAACATGACACGAAGCTGGAAACGGTTCAGCGGTGTGTATATATTATAAATTATATATATATATATATATATATATATATATATATATATATATATATGTCGTACCTAGTAGCCAGAACGCACTTCTCAGCCTACTATGCAAGGCCCGATTTGCCTAATAAGCCAAGTTTTCATGAATTAATTGTTTTTCGACTACCTAACCTACCTAACCTAACTTTTTCGGCTATCTAACCTAACCTAACCTATAAAGATAGGTTAGGTTAGGTTAGGTAGGGTTGGTTAGGTTTGGTCATATATCTAACGTTAATTTTAACTCCAATAAAAAAAGTTGACCTCATACATAATGAAATGGGTAGCTTTATCATTTCATAAGAAAAAAATTAGGGAAAATATATTAATTCAGGAAAACTTGGCTTATTAGGCAAATCGGGCCTTGCATAGTAGGCTGAGAAGTGCGTTCTGGCTACTAGGTACGACATATATATATATACATATATATATATACATACATACATATATATACATACATATATATACATATATATAGGGCAATATAAGTAAATCAGACCACACCTATTATTTGACCTAAGCTGCCCAAGAGGGCGCCAGGTTCCCGAGAGTAAACTGCAAAGACATTACAAAATATTTGATGGCCAAACCACACATCAAGAGGTTGGCTTAACTACCGCTGAAGGAACAGTCCAACAAGGAGAGAGAGACCGTGGAACACGGGGGGACATGATAGGGGGGGGGGAGAAGTGGAGGTAAGCGGCGGCCCCACATTATGTCAGGGATGTGTATATTTTTTTCTGTGTACGAATATGCAATACGTGACAGGGGTTAGAAGAGGTGAAGTTAATTAATTTCTATTTTACAAGTCCACAGAACTGCAAGGAACGCTGCTGGGATCCAAGCATTATTATGTCACAGGACCCGCCGATTGGTCGGTCGGTCGGTCGGTCGGGTGACCCACCAGTCGCAAAGGATGTTCGTACTGGACAATAATTCATTCTATGAAATAAACCAAGGGTACTCACCCGGGGGAATCCCTACCCGTTGGGGGGAATAGGAACCAATCAATGGGAATGGGAGGGTAAGGGGGAGCCCCTTACCCTCCCATTTTCTGGACAGCTTAAAAAAAAATCTCATTATAATTATCGCCGTTATTAATACGGATTGAGGCAGCGAGGCCGCTAATCATTTTAGGTACATCTGCACTTGTGTAGGTCTACCTAAATGTGCTACCTTAGACTATATGAAGGGGAGTACAGTGTGTGTCAAGAACTAGCTACCCTAGACTATATGAAGGGGAGTACAGAGTGTGTCAAGAACTAGCTGCCCTAGACTATATGAAGGGGAGTACAGTGTGTGTCAAGAACTAGCTACCCTAGACAATATGAAGGGGAGTACAGAGTGTGTCAAGAACTAGCTGCCCTAGACTATATGAAGGGGAGTACAGTGTGTGTCAAGAACTAGCTGCCCTAGACTATATGAAGGGGAGTACAGTGTGTGTCAAGAACTAGCTGCCCTAGACTATATGAAGGGGAGTACAGTGTGTGTCAAGAACTAGCTGCCCTAGACTATATGAAGGGGAGTACAGTGTGTGTCAAGAACTAGCTGCCCTAGACTATATGAAGGGGAGTACAGTGTGTGTCAAGAACTAGCTACCCTAGACTATATGAAGGGGAGTACAGTGTGTGTCAAGAACTAGCTGCCCTAGACTATATGAAGGGGAGTACAGAGTGTGTCAAGAACTAGCTGCCCTAGACTATATGAAGGGGAGTACAGTGTGTGTCAAGAACTAGCTGCCCTAGACTATATGAAGGGGAGTACAGTGTGTGTCAAGAACTAGCTGCCCTAGACTATATGAAGGGGAGTACAGTGTGTGTCAAGAACTAGCTACCCTAGACTATATGAAGGGGAGTACAGTGTGTGTCAAGAACTAGCTACGTGATGCTAAAAGTCCCCATCACACAGGATGGTTAGTCATACTGGGTCATGTAATCAGTAGTCTGCACTGGCAAACTCGGAGTGCATTATGAGGATATCCTCAAGAACACGAGAGTTAATAAAGTAATTGTAAAGCTCCAGGTACCTCATGCTAGCGGGTCTGAAGGGTCTAATAACTGGGCATTCAGGAATATACTGAGAGAGGTTATGACCCAGTTCCTGCTCCCAGCTTACTCCTGCAGTGCTTTTTTTTTTATTAAGATATGAGGTACATCTGCATTAGTGCAGCTACCCTAGACTATATGAAGTGGAGTACAGTGTGTCAAAAAAGCTAACTAGGTGATGCTAAGAAATCCCCATCACACAGGATGGTTAGTCATACAGAGGCATGTGATAAGTAGTCTGCACTGGCAGACTCCGGATGCATTTTGAGGATATCAACAACACAAGATTGAATAAGGTAGCAGAGTAATACAAGTTCCCATCTCGCAGGATGGTTAGTCATATAGGGTCATATGTTTAGTAGCCTGCACTGGCAAATTTTGGGTACACTGTGAGGATATCTTCAAGAATACGAGAGTGAATAAAGTAATTGCAAAGCTCCAGGTACCTCATGCCAACTGGTGTGAAAGGTCTAATAACTGGGCATTCAGTGATGTAGTGCGGGAGATCGTGCCGTAGTTCCTGCTCACAGAGTTTGCAACTGGAGTGCTCAGGATTGGGAGACCCGTCACCTGCAGCCACCTGCCACAGGTAACGGTAACCCAACCTGATCAGTGGTTTATTTCACGGCTTCAGAATCCATTTTTAAGAGAAATAAATTACTCGAAAAATGGATTAATGTTGGTCTATATTTTGCCTATAAAAACTACGCTTAATTTGAGAGAAAATATATTTAAATAATTATTAACACTAAATAATTCACACTTGTATGTCTCTCGAGCAAGTTGAGGTATAGACATTTCTCGAACAAATGTTAAAATAGGTCATTAAGTCAGTTTGTCCAGCGAGTCTCATGTCAAAACTATTCTTGAATTTAGAAGTAACAGATGAAAGACTGTCGGGGGTTCTGAACAATTTAATATCACTGCAAAGAGGGTTCACACCTGTACTTTCTCTTGAATATATTTTAACCAAGTTCACAAGGGTCTGACAGTCTGTGGAGCAAGTCTCGTGACAATGTGATTTACAATTGTGAAGGAAATTACAACATTTACAGTTGTGAAGGAAATTACAACATTTACAGTTGTGAAGGAAATTACAACATTTACAGTTGTGAAGGAAATTACAACATTTACAGTTGTGAAGGGAATTACAACATTTACAGTTGTGAAGGGAATTACAACATTTACAGTTGTGAAGGGAATTACAACATTTACAGTTGTGAAATTTTTGTTTTGGTAAGGACGCGAGTCTTATTTTCCTCGGCGTCACCCCTTCTATATAAAAGGAACCATCGGAAATGCATCCGAGGTGCCGTGTGGCTTGTATGTCTGAAGAAATGAACCTTAGAAATTGAAGTTGAACCCAACACGCTCACTGGACAGTAAGCATCATCCCCCCCCCCCCCCGCTAACTCTCACATCAACACCATCCCTAATTCCGCCCACACCTCCCACTCCCCCACACCGAGACAACCCCCCTGCCCCCCCCCCCTCCCCCTCCAGCAACACGTAAGGAAGTGTGTACTCACAAAGACTGCTGATGGCCGCTCGCTGGACACACGTCACTCACCTGGAAAAAGATAATCAAATATAATCTTTGAAACAATGTGTAAACAGCCAGGATTATTATATATATATATATATATATATATATATATATATATATATATATATATATATATATATATATATATATATATATAACAACACACACACACACACACACACACACACACACACACACACACACACACACACATTACCACAACCTCAGAGTTGGGTCTGCAAATCTCGATTCGTTAAACAGGAAAGGGTAGATAGGGAGCGTGTTGTTGGCCAAAAGGGCCCTTGGGGCCCATTCTAAGAGAATAGCGCACTTGGTCCGTCTCCTGTCTTTTGCGACAAGACACTTTTGAGTGCCTCCAGGTTGTCGGAGCGCACTGTCGTCCCTCCTTGGAGATGTAGTTTGCCAAGCGGGATGAGAGGGAGGATTGAAAGATTAGTTTGCAAGGAGAAAGAAAGAAGGGGGTAATACTCTAAGGGGGAATGAGATCAAATGGAGTTCGAAGGAAGAAGAAAAAAAGGGAATGAAAGAGTCGTTTGGCAAAAGAAAAGATTGGCCGAGTGATTGAAATGAGCGCTCAAGCGTATGAACTAATATTACCAATATTAAAGCAAAGCATTAGAATGTTCTCTCATTAGAATGGAAGGAAGCTCTTGTTATGTTTACAAAGTTATTAATTTTTATCAGTGAGTAACCATCAACAAAGTCGAATGTTATTGGACTTTTTAGTCCTCCCAAAACGATTTCCTAAAATCCCAGGCGTGTGTGTGTGTGTGTGTGTGTGTGTGTGTGTGTGTGTGTGTGTGTGTGTGTGTGTGTGTGTGTGTGTGTGTGTGTGTGTGTGTATGTGTGTGTATGTGTGTGTATGTGTGTGTGTGTGTGTGTATGTGTGTATGTGTGTGTGTGTGTGTGTGTGTGTGTGTGTGTGTGTGTGTGTGTGTGTGTGTGTGTGTGTGTGTGTGTGTGTGTATGTGTGTGTATGTGTGTGTATGTGTGTGTGTGTGTGTGTATGTGTGTGTGTGTGCTGTAAATGACTTTGTTGTTATAGTGGCAGAAGAACAATTATCTAACAATCATTGATCATTGACTCACTCCTTGACTAACTCGCTCCCTCAGTGTATTCTCCTGTCAAACAATCGCTCTTGTTGGCTCATCCAGTAGCCTCATCAACCAACTTACCCACCACCCATCAGCTCACTCATCAACCAAGTCAGTCTCTAGCCCTCTCTCCCTTCCCTATCCACCCGACAACTGTAGGCTGTTTCACCTTCAGGTGAAATGTCATTTTCTTTTTCGTCGATTTTCCAATTTTCACGCGTTATAGCCGTATGTTTCACTTTCTTTCATGTTCTCCTTTCTCGAGGTCTGCTCTTCCTCCTCCTCTCGCCAAACAGGACAGAGGCAAGGGCCATTATACAGGGTTGTTTCCACCGACAGCAACGGAAGCCTCGCCTGGCTGCAATTTTGCCGTGTTGCACTTAGGGGGGAAGTAGAGGTGGGAGAGGGGGAAAGTAGAGGTGGGAGAGGGGGGAAGTAGAGGTGGAAGAGGGGAAAGACGACGATGCCAGCATCCAAGGGGTGCCCCATGCAGCTCGGGCGGCTCAGATAGCTTTGCATGATGCTGCATCCGGCTACGCTGACAGCGCCGACAGGTGGTGATATTGAGCACTACGTGGCGTTGATAGGTTGTGTGGCGTGGAAGGTGTTTACGGTGGCAGCCAGCGTTGCCGCCGCCGCCTCTCCGGTGGCCATGAATGAAGCCAGCCATCAAGTCAGTATATCACAGTACATCATCACAATCAATACATCACAGTACATCACAGTACATCACAATCAATACATCACAGTACATCACAATCAATACATCACAATCAATACATCATCACATCTTAACCATCCCTGTCAAGAACATACCCTATGTACACTCTGGCATTTCGTCGGAACAGGAACAGGCAAAAGAGAGAGAGAGAGAATGAAGAGGCGAGAAGGTAGGAAGCAGAAAGAGACAGGAATAGGATCCAAAGTGGGAAAACGAGAGGGAAGGGAGATAAGACAAATGGAAAAGATAGATGATGAAAAGGGGAGCATAAGAGGTCGGAAAGGGGTGAGATGGGAGAGGAGAGAAGGGAAGGTGGTGGGAGGAGAGGGGAAGGGAGAGAGAGGAAGAGGGGGGAGGGAAGAGATGGGAAGAGGGGAAGAGGGGGGGAGGGGAGAGAGGGGAAGAGGGGGGAGGGGAGAGAGAGAGGAGGGGGAGGGGAGAGAGAGGAAGAGGGGGGAGGGGAGAGAGAGGAAGAGGGGGGAGGGGAGAGAGAGGAAGAGGAGGGAGGGGAGAGAGGGGAAGAGGGGGGAGGGGCTAAGAGGGGGGGGGGGTGGCAACGTACGCAATATAACGCTGGTAGCCCATCAAGGCACCTGAACAAGGCCAGGGAGGGGGGTTAGTAGGAGTGCCAAGGTTTTCAGTCTGGTGCGGACGTGGGCGGCCGGTTTTCGTGGGTGAGGGCGTCGCAAGGCGGAGGCTGTGTAACACGGGCGGGAAGGTCGCCCGGGGGACTGCTCACCCCTGCCACCCTGAGCGAACCTTCTGCAAGATTTCATTACTGAAGGACCAGGCTGCACCGGCGAGTTTGTGAGTCGCGGTTTATGGCGCGTGCGTGCGTGTGTGTGGGTGCGTGGGTGTGTGCGTGTGGGTGGGTGTGTGTGTGTGTGGGTGGGTGTGTGTGTGTGTGTATTCACCTTAACCTAGTTGTATTCACCTAGTTGTGTTTGCGGGGGTTGAGATCTGCTCTTTCGGCTCGCCTCTCTACTGTCGATCAATCAACTGTTACTAACCGATTCCCTCCCCCCTCCCCCCACACACACAATGGAAGCAGCCCGTAACAGCTGTCTAACTCACAGGTACCTATTTACTGCTAGGTAACAGGGGCATCAGGGGTGTAAGAAATTCTGCCTATTTGTTTCTGCCGGCCCCGAGAATCGAACCCCGGTCCACATGACTACGTATAAAGCGTGCTGTCGACCCAGCCACCGGCCCCTGTGTGTGTGAGTGAGAGAGAGATAATTTACAATTTTTGCCAGCAGGAACGAGCTGTTAGCTCTTGGACCCCAGCTTCCTAACCGTCAGTTGTCTCCCATGTCGATTTGTAATTGACATGAGAAATTTAGTATTTTCCCCTTTATCAGATCTGCTACATATATTTATCTTTAAATCGTGCCCGGGCGCTCGCACGCACGCGCGCACACATCTACACACAAGGGGGCCCTGATAGCTGGGTGGAAAGCGCTCTGAACTCGTAATCCTAGGGTCCGGGTTCGATCCCAGGTGATGGCAGAACCAAATGATCAGAGTTTCTTTCACCTTGATGCTCCTGTCTCCTAGCAGTAAATAGGTACCTGGGAGTTAGACAGCTGTTACGGGCTGCTTCCTGGGGTGGGGGGATCAATTGATTAACAGTTGAGAGGCGGTCCGAAACAGCAGAGCTCAACCCCCGCAAGCACAACTAGGTGAATACATCTAGGTTAATACACACACAGGCACTAATTAGGGGAGACATGATCACCGACTTGATAATAGTCCAGGACGGACCAAAACGTCGTCGCTTCACCATCTTCTGAGTTGCGGTTTGGTCATCACATGATCACCACCTACAAAATTCTCAGAGGAATTGACAGGGTGGACACAAACTATTTAGCATGGGTGGAATACGAACAAGGGGACACAGGTGGAAACTTAGTACCCAAATGTGTCACAGACATTAGAAAGAGTTTTTAGTGTCAGAGTAGTTAACAATTGGAATGCATTAGGAAGTGATGTGGTGGAGGCTGACTCCATACACAGTTTCAAATGTAGATATGATAGAGCCCAATAGGCTCACTGTTAGGGTTTGACTTACCCTGTAACCGGGTTCTTTTCATATCAAACTTTATATGGGGCTTTAATGCCTCTTAATCGATCCAACCCTAAGTCATAGGCAAGTTATTATGAACTGGCAGTTATAGTGCATCTAAGGAAAAAGGCGGTAAACAACACTAAACTGAACTTCTCACCAAGTGTACTTCTTGAATATATATATATACACATATGTACATATCATGACACTGCAGGTCTCTCTCTCACAGGTCACTACAAACGAACGTCTGCGATCTTCTAACCCGGCGAGTCCACTTCTATCCTCCATCGTATCTCACTCAAGGTTCCCTCCCTGAGTGTCAGGGAGGGAACCTTCTATGGTCCTCACGCCGACGAGTTCACCTTTCTTAATAAATCACGGGCCCGGTCCTCTACAGTATCGTCACGGGTGTCAACACACCACTTCTACTCTCCAGCACCACGCTGGCGGGAGTCCACGTAGACTTCAAGTATAACAAGCCTTAACAGCCTTGACATTAATTCCATCTCGTAACTCAACTTGGTCATCCCGGGATACGTCGGTCCACACACCAATACTTTCGTGAGTACTTTCGTGAGATACTTTCGTGTCCGTGATATCCAATTATCACGGACAAATCACAATCAACACCAATTCGGTCAATTGTTCCCACTGGAACACGTCTTGACTTCCAGACTGCGCAGTGTGACCTGCTTCCTGTCCACCAAAATACAACCCACGTCACTTCTGAGGAGTAAAAGTTAAATAGTGAGAAGGAAACTACCCAGGTATCAATAAGATCCACCGGGGAAACAGAAAATGGGATCGGGTGTGCTCAACAGATGGCGTCGACATCGTCACACTCAGGAACCTGTACACAAGTTGATTGACAATCGAGAGGCGGGACCAAAGAGCTGAGGTTCAAGCAAGCACAACTAGTCGAGTGCACATACAGGATGCCGCCCAGGTCAATATTTACTTCTAAGTGAACAGGTGCATCATGAGAAAGAAGCTCTACTCATTTGTTTCTTCCTAAATCGGGAATCGAAACCTGGATCCATATAAAAACTACTTAGGGGCCCGGGTTCCACAGCGAGCGGCAGTGGGACGCTATATCAGCAGTTTCTAGGCTCAGGGACTGAACCCTAACACCCGTTTGGCTGAACAAGTTCGAGAGGTGGTTAACACGGCGCTCACATCCACACACACTATTGGCAAAAGATATCTATAAGATATATATATAAACTGGTATATATCAAAAGATATATACCAGTTTATCCGACCAACACTATCTTGACCCCAAGAGGCTCTAAACATCATCAGGCCAAGTTTAACTGCTTTATTATGGACCCCAGACCTCATCCCATAGACGAGCGGCAGGAGGTTCACGGGGTCACAGGAGTGGGGGTCACAGCTACAGGACCCCAATGATCTGTTAGCCAAGTGATTTACCTTTGTGGTGAGCTAATTACCCTACCATGCGCTCCGCAGCCATGCAGTGGGCGGCGGTGGAACGCTTACAGTCACCTGCAGCCACAGTTGCCACACAGAGAACACTTGGCTACCATACATGTACCAACACCTCCGAATGACAAACATTTGTGATAAAAGTTCTCTAAATACTTAAGAAATGGCTTTTGCATTTCACCTCCAGGAGATGGAGTGCGCATGAAGTGTTTTGGTGCCGCAGTTTACCTGTAGTCTACATCGGCAGACTCTCTGGGATACTTGTAAACAACCCAGCCTCCTGTTTACATAGTCGTTTTTTGTAACTCTGTGCGCCATAGTACAAACGATTGAAGTACAAAGCAATTAGATAGTAGATTTTGGTACTATTCACTTTATGGTCAGAAAAAAATTCAGCTAAAAACTAAAATATTCCTAGGCCTAGTATACCTCACACACGTACTATATTAGGCCTCAGATAGCGTGTACTAGACCTAGGTTAGGTTAGGTTAGTTTAGCTTGCCTTTGCAACATAAATACAAAACTTTTTTCGGTTGATCCAAATTCAATAGTACCAATTTGTACTTTTCTAATTGTATTGTACAATTATATTGTAGTATAATTGTATTGTAATTGTATTGTAATTGTAATTGTATTGTAGTATAAGTACTACGGTCCTCATCATTACTATAAGTACTACCAAAACAGGAGGATGGACTGTTCTAAAGTGAGTCTAAGCCGTGGTAACGTCTAGGAGTCCGCTGATTTTCTTAGATCATACAAAGATACGAGACGATTTCTTGCATGGTAGTGTGTGATGATCGATTCTCACAGCTAATGAGAGCACTGGTGAGTGTCGGATGTAGGTGTGGGGGCATGGGTGGGTACTGGAGGTGGGTGTACGGGCATGGGTGGGTACTGGAGGTGGGTGTACGGGCATGGGTGGGTACTGGAGGTGGGTGTATGGGCATGGGTGGGTACTGGAGGTGGGTGTATGGGCATGGGTGGGTACTGGAGGTGGGTGTATGGGCATGGGTGGGTACTGGAGGTGGGTGTATGGGCATGGGTGGGTACCGGAAGGGTGTGTGTGTGGGGGGGGGGAAATGGGGTGAGGCGGAGGTGTGGGTGCATGGATGGGGCGGATGGGCACACTGGCATAGTGCTGGGCGAAGGATGGGAGCTTCTGAATGATAGATGGGCCTTTGATGTATTTGTCATGCATATGGGAGCGAGAGAACGATAGAAGAAGGGTGATGTAGAGGTGAGAGTCGGGGGAGGGGGGGAGGGAGGGAAGGGGAAGGAAGTGTGAGGGGGGAGAGGGAGTGAAATACTAGGCGAGGGGGAATGAAATATGACGAAAGGGGGGGGGGGTGAAAAATCGCTTCAAGATGGATGTGAATCGAGATAAAGAAACAACGTTGGATGTTGAACAAGGGGAGAGAAACAGAGGGGAGAGAAGCAGAGGGGGAGAGAAACAGAGGGGAGAGAAGCAGAGGGGGAGAGAAACAGAGGGGAGAGAAGCAGAGGGGGAGAGAAACAGAGGGGAGAGAAGCAGAGGGGGAGAGAAACAGAGGGGAGAGAAACAGAGGGGAGAGAAGCAGAGGGGGAGAGAAACAGAGGGGAGAGAAGCAGAGGGGGAGAGAAACAGAGGGGAGAGAAGCAGAGGGGGAGAGAAACAGAGGGGAGAGAAACAGAGGGGGAGAGAAACAGAGGGGGAGAGAAACAGAGGGGGAGAGAAACAGAGGGGAGAGAAGCAGAGGGGGAGAGAAACAGAGGGGGAGAGAAACAGAGGGGGAGAGAAACAGAGGGGGAGAGAAACAGAGGGGGAGAGAAACAGAGGGGGAGAGAAACAGAGGGGGGGAGAGAAGGCCTGAACACGCTTCCTCCCCGTCAACTGTTCCACTAAACTTTAAATATAAAAATAAAATCCTCTAGTGACCCTATCAATATCACCCGTTTGAGAGCAACAACAACAACAGAAGGTCCACTTAACCAATCACCTTCCAGAGATGCACACAGCCAGCCAATGAGAGTCAGGTATCCGGAGAACCGTAAGAAAGTAAACCACTCACAGAAGAGAGATGCATCCTGGATTCCCAGGTAGGCTTAATATGCAGGAAAGGTAATTTAGTATCAAAGGTCACCTGCTGTTAGCTTGGAGGTGGGGGAAGGGCCTAGGTACTCCAGGTGTTGCCACACGGCCTATCGCAGCATCAGGAGGCCTCTCTCATTACAATATAATGGGAGTAAATAAATTTGAAGGAGGCCTATTGGCCTATGCACGGCATCTTATCATTACGACTCCTCACACACATGAGCTGAGCCGTAAATTACCCCACCTGAATTTTTTTTTTTTTATTCGGACTTAATGTGATGATTTTAGAACCCTATTTTACTTCTCGTTAAAACTCTTATCTAATTGTAAACTTTCATCCTTCTTACACTGCGTCTTTATAGGGATTGTAAACCGAGTTGTTCTTTCTTCCAATTTTATAGTAAGTTCCTATATAATGCCTAGGATTAACTCGAGTCATCCTTTGGCTTATAATCGCGGGAGAATTTTATCCATTTAATATCACCAGCAGGGAACCCACACCAGATAAACCACAAGTAAACTTATCAAATAACAATAAAAAAATACATTACTTCCCCCCCCCCCACAAACGTAATCATTCATACAAGGATGACGAGATACATAATACATCTAAACAATGTATTACCATCCATCTTGGTCAGAGGTTAAAGATCTGTTAGTTAGGGTAGTGAGTCAAAGCACTCGACTAATGAAGGGTGACTATTGTTGTTTAAGATTCGCTACCTGGTACAAAAAGTTCTAAGTAGCACGGGCTATGGTGAGCCCGTAGTGGGTGACTCTAGTGCTATTTATAATGCTTACCAACACATACATTTTTCGTCTGTCCTTCAGAGAGCTGCTTCACCCAACACGCTGTACCGTGGGACTGCTCGCCTACAGAGGGTGGTGATCGAGGTGCTTTTATAATGACGACCTGCTGTTGTTGTGGGCAATATTCTCGGGAAGGTCAATCGTTGTTCAAGGACCCCAGGGGAAAGGTCAATCTTTGACCTAAGGCCCTAGGGGAAAGGTCAATCTTTGACCTAAGGCCCTAGGGGAAAGGTCAATCTTTGACCTAAGGCCCTAGGGGAAAGGTCAATCTTTGACCTAAGGCCCTAGGGGAAAGGTCAATCTTTGACCTAAGGCCCTAGGGGAAAGGTCAATCTTTGACCTAAGGCCCTAGGGGAAAGGTCAATCTTTGACCTAAGGCCCTAGGGGAAAGGTCAATCTTTGACCTAAGGCCCTAGGGGAAAGGTCAATCTTTGACCTAAGGCCCTAGGGGAAAGGTCAATCTTTGACCTAAGGCCCTAGGGGAAAGGTCAATCTTTGACCTAAGGCCCTAGGGGAAAGGTCAATCTTTGACCTAAGGCCCTAGGGGAAAGGTCAATCTTTGACCTAAGGCCCTAGGGGAAAGGTCAATCTTTGACCTAAGGCCCTAGGGGAAAGGTCAATCTTTGACCTAAGGCCCTAGGGGAAAGGTCAATCTTTGACCTAAGGCCCTAGGGGAAAGGTCAATCTTTGACCTAAGGCCCTAGGGGAAAGGTCAATCTTTGACCTAAGGCCCTAGGGGAAAGGTCAATCTTTGACCTAAGGCCCTAGGGGAAAGGTCAATCTTTGACCTAAGGCCTTAGGGGAAAGGTCAATCTTTGACCTAAGGCCCTAGGGGAAAGGTCAATCTTTGACCTAAGGCCCTAGGGGAAAGGTCAATCTTTGACCTAAGGCCCTAGGGGAAAGGTCAATCTTTGACCTAAGGCCCTAGGGGAAAGGTCATTCTTTGACCTAAGGACCTAGGGGAAAGGTCAATCTTTGACCTAAGGACCTAGGGGAAAGGTCAATCTTTGACCTAAGGACCTAGGGGAAAGGTCAATCTTTGACCTAAGGCCCTAGGGGAAAGGTCAATCTTTGACCTAAGGACCTAGGGGAAAGTTCAATCTTTGACCTAAGGACCTAGGGGAAAGGTCAATCTTTGACCTAGGGCCCTAGGGGAACCTCGGTAAGCCAAACAACCTTCCTGCTTAAGACAATGCGAAACTGTAAACTTACCTCACGTTACTAAAGCGCACCTCAGTCCAGGTAGACACGACTACCATACACATATATCATCAACAGAGGCATTAACAAGGCAGTCAATGACATAACGTAAGTTTTTAAGGGTTGACAAATGTTTCTCTACTTGTTCGACAAGATGTTCACGTGAGACAGTTAAGCAAGTCCCAGCTGTGTCTAGGTACAAGTGACAGGATGAACAACCCAGCGGGTTTTCTTCCTATTGGGCAGTGTTGTACATGCTGCTATGGCGGTGTGTCCACTCACAGGATGAGTGGCCGGATCCGTACCCAAGAATATGGAACTGTATCCAAGTGCCCGGACCCGTGCCCAAGTGCCCGGACCGGTGCCCAAGTACCCGGACCCGTGCCCAACTACCCGGACCCGTGCCCAACTACCCGGACCCGTGCCTAAATCGACTGAAGGTCGATAAGCTGGAACAAGGAACTGAAGCTCAACACCAACACACACACTAAGGGGTGCGTACACACACCAACGCATACACACTAAGGGGTGCGTACACACACCAACGCGCACACACTAAGGGGTGCGTACACACACCAACGCGCACACACTAAGGTGCGTACACACACCAACGCGCACACACTAAGGGGTGCGTACACACACCAACGCGCACACACTAAGGGGTGCGTACACACACCAACGCGCACACACTAAGGTGCGTACACACACCAACGCATACACACTAAGGGGTGCGTACACACACCAACGCGCACACACTAAGGGGTGCGTACACACACCAACGCACTATACGCACTCTTCCTTGAAGGCCGTCACGGGGAAAATACGGATGTGCAAGACGGCAGTTCGAGCGAAAATTTCCCATTAAGTTACGCTCAGTATTGGCCACGCAGCAAATTGCTAGAAGGTCAAAAATATTTACGGGTCAATATGTCTCTCTTCCGGTCCGTCTGGGCCTCCTAGATACCAGCCCCCCCCCCCCCCACCCCTCAAGCCAGCAGTCATCCAACTACTTACGAAACCTGTACATCTTTCAACAATCACAGCGGCTTTGTTTACATTTATTCAGTAAACAGTTTACGAGCTTGGAAACTTGACAACCAAAAGGATATTATTGTTATGAACAACCTCGTATAGTGCTTCGGAGGTCGTGAACTGTTTTTAATAGCAGTAAACAAAGCTGGCAGGAGTGAGGATAGATGTAAAGGTTTCGTGTTGATAAATCCCTTGGCTATAGTTACTATCGCGTGTGTAAGGTAATGTGTAGTGTATGTGGGCTACCCGCACGGGCGCGCCTCAGACGACATTATTATTTTTAACATCTTTATTGACAAAATCAATTACAATTTTGCCTAGTCTGAGGATTTCGATTAAGCCTTATTAAAGTGAGGATAATGCTGGTATTCACTGTCACACAGGACAGAGGGTCATAAACAAGACTAAGTCTGAACTGTAGGCTGAAGCACACATATATCATGGTTACAATCAATGTTTTAATGTATGGATATGTAAAAACAACTTTCTATTGTGCACTGCCACACAAGGGCAGGGATGGGTTTGCTCGTTTCAGAACCATTGAGATGACCAGTTTCTGTATAGAGTACTGGAGGTCAGCGATGGCTGGATGACCTTTGACCCCGGCACGAGTGACTATTTTACCTTGAGTGTGGGCCATGGCAGGTGTGAGAGGAGGACAGGTGTTAAGCAAACTCCTGTGTTTTTCTCATCCGTTAATAGTTTGGGTAAATGTAATGAGATTACGTTAGTGACCTCCGGGCAAGACGTAGGACAACGTAACTAAAAAGTTTTTGTAAAAACGTAGTTGACGTTTCAGATTTTCTTGCTTCTTATACCATTTAAAGTGTGTGCAATCTTGTATAAATATTTGCAAGTTAACAAGTGACCTAACGCTGAATATGGTCAATAATTAGTCACGTAGTCGCGTAAATTATCCCATTCACTTAGACGATTTCTGATATCCGCCTGGTCTGGTGTGGAGTGGCGTTGGAGAGCCGTGACAGCTGGCGACTTCTAACCCTCCCTCCCTCTCTCCACCAATCTTCCGCACCATCTCCTCCAATTCACTCAAAAGCCTCACTCCTCCACGACCCTCCACTCTTCCGCTCTTCCTGAAAGACTCCACCCACCTCCCCTCTCTTTATTTTATCGCCTTACTCTCTCTCTGAATCCCCCTTCTCTCACTCCCTCCCTCAACCCTCCCTCTCCCTGTGTTCTTTTTTTTTAAGTTTGACGAAAAATTCTTGCGACATCTATTTGTCCTTATCTTCTTGTTGCTGTTGCCGCAGGTTCTCCATCCACTCTGTCCTTGTTACACTTTATCTTCGCTTGTGTTTACTCTGTTCTTGTCACAGTTTGCTATCTGCCCTTGGCATGTGTATGTGTGGCGGTGAGTGAGAGAATTAATTTGTGGTGTGAATGAGCAATAGAAGAGAGGGAAGAGGAGGCGGATACAAGAAAGAGAGGACGTGGAAGAGAGGAGTAGAAGATTATGAAACGGGAGAAGGAGGCGGCGTGGAACAGAAGGGTGCGGGGAGGAAGGTGGCGTGGGAGGGGCGTGGGAGGGGCAGCTGGTCGTTGAGTAAACACAGCAGATATATTAAGCCCCCCGTGCGCGCCCCTGTAGCCACCTGCGTCCCGACCACCTGTTATATGTGGGGCATGAACCACCTGTGGCTCACTCTTTCAACCACCTGTTTCTCGCCCCCAACGTACGATAGGTTTCTCAACCCGTTACATCCACCTCGTCCCAAGATCCAGACCCGCCACCATTTCCTTAACCTGATCTTCGTAATGCTGTTTCTTATCTTTATCTCAGTTCAAGCGACTGCTTCCCTCAATCGAAACCACCTGCCTCCCCTAGTCGAAACCACCTGTTTCCCCTAGTCGAAACCACCTGCCTCCCCTCATCATCAACTGTGTCGGTGGTAACTGGGTTCTCACAGCCAGATGACGGCCTACAACAGCGGGTTTTAAAATGTCACGAAGCTACGAAACTTTACTTTGATTGAAGTTCCTTCCTCCAGCCTAAGGAGGAGGACGCTTGTGTACGACTACAGAAGAAGAGTTAATGAAATATAATTAATAATGACCCTTATTGTCTTACTGGTTTAGCACTGTCTCCTCTTCATTGCCTGCCATTAGAATTAGTGTGATTTTTACGTAATATCAGCTTTATAGTATAAAGTTAATGTAATTTTATTGAAATAATTATATTTCCAAATATTAAAAAGACATGTTTGATATTTGGTTCGCTCCTCTATTGTTAATTTAACGGAATTGCGAAAAATAAACAAAATAAATAAGGGAATTTTGCAATGAAGAGGATTTTCAGTACTGCTTCTTTTAAAGACAAAATTGTTGATTATAAATTGCCATTCACTCCAGTGGAAATAAACATTCCATTATGGGTCAATTTTGGGTCCATTATGGGTCCATTTTGGGTCCATTCTGGGACCATTATGGGTCTCGAGACCCCATACCGTCCAGGTGAATGGAACCTGTGTTGATTCTTTATGCGATTCGATTCCCCCTTACATAGGAGTTTAATTTGTGGAGCAATTGTTGTCAATTGTTATAGCAGAGCATCCCCCCCCCCTCGATTCAGTCTATTGCCGTGCTAGTTTTTCGCATATGTAGAAATATCTTGCACACACACATTGTTGCAAGAGACGCGGGTGTGTGTTGCGTGCACAACACCGCAACACAGTGTTCCAGTTTGAGCAGCAACACATCCTGAGGACACGAGACGAGCCACAGATAAATAAATAAATAAATTGTTATTTATTCAGGAAAAGTATATACATAGTTGATTTACAAACATAATGTTGGATTTATAGATAGAGCTAGTATACAATACCTAAAGCCACTAATACGTTTCAGGCAAGAAACTTAAGATTTAATGAAGACTTGAGACTTTGGACTCAATGAAGCAGTTTGTTTATAGCAGCAGTAGTAAAGGCAGCTCCAAATGTTTAGCTTTAAAAACCATGTATGAAAAGCAACGAAGATAAACACTTAAGTATAACTTTTATTCCCGTATGTATATTTGACCTCTCAAACGTTATTAACGCAAGCACGACCTAGCCGCTCTGTGAGATATAATTACTTCTCAAAGGAAAATGTGGAATGACCTTAGTTTTTTTACGGCTAAAGATGACAAAGTTTTGGCAAAGGTTTGATCTTGCGTTGAGTGGGGCTGGGGGAGGGTCGGGGGAGGGTCGGAGGAGGAGGAGGATCTGGGAGAAGGTATAAGGAAGGGGAGAAGGTACAAGGAAGGTTTTTGGGGAAGAGTTAGGCAAGGTTGGGAGAGGAGGAAATCAACTAAAGCTTTGAGGTGACGCGAACCTACGATCTCTGCATTACTAACCACATTACCACTGAATATGATGGGAATTTATTCAGTATTTATGTACATACTCAGCCACTGAGTATTTATACATATACATTCTTATATTTGTGTATAAGTTGGGGAGGAAGTGTGAGAGGGGTAGGACAGGACATGGGGAGGACTGGGGAAGGAGGCAGGGAGACTGTAGGGAGAGGGGGGGATGGGGAGGGTGTTCCTATGAGTGGGTTTTCGCTTGAGACAGTCTTGACCAGTCAAAAGGGCAGATAGAGTAGTGTGATGGTCTGTGTTCAGCCAGTTAAGCATTAGTATTAATAAGAGGAGGAAAGGCGACGAGGAAGAAATGTAAAGAGATAAACAGGAAGTGGAGGAAAGAACAAGAAGAATCAGGAGGTGGAAAATACCACAAGGAAGAAGAAGAAGAAGGTGGAGCTAGGAGGAGGAAGAGGCTAAAGTCACTCCAGTTTGTCGGGCGGCGACAGATTGTAAAATTTAGTAGCGTAGGTAGTCTTGAGGGAGGGCGTTGCCTAACCTTTGTAGTGCCAGGCTGTGTTCAGTTGGCACTAAAGTAGTTGGCACTAACGAGCAGGCGAGACGGGGTTATTGCGAGACGCGGTTATTGCCAGACGAGGCGTTTACATGTCTCTTAACATCTTCTTTACCTTCCCTCCACCCCTCCCCCTACCTTCCACCCCCCCCCACACCCTTCCCCCCAACCCTCCACACCCTCCCCCCAACCCTTTACCCCCTCCCCCTAACCCTCCACATCCCCCCCACACCACGCCACCTTTGGCGCTTTTTATAAACATGTTCGCAAAAACCATTTGTAGTTTTTTGTTGTCATGTCTTAAGTTTTACATTTCTAAACTGCTCTTCTCTGCAGCCCCCCACAACCTCCCACTCCTTTCCCCTCCAAATTCTTCTCCTTCCTCCGACTCCCCCCCCCCCCTCTCCCTCTCTCTCTCCCTCCCTCCCTCTCTCCTTCATTCCCTCCCTTCTTAACTCCATCAGCTCTCCGTGTCATTGCCCACTGGAGCCTAACTACAGCTCAACGGATCCTATAGCTCCAGCCTCGAGGGGCCCCATGCCTTTGTACCTGCTCCCCCTGGACCCTACCTTAAGGCGTCCCCCAGGACCCTTACCTTAAGGCGTCCCCCAGGACCCTTACCTTAAGGCGTCCCCCAGGACCCTTACCTTAAGGCGTCCCCCAGGACCCTTACCTTAAGGCGTCCCCCAGGACCCTTACCTTAAGGCGTCCCCCAGGACCCTTACCTTAAGGCGTCCCCCAGGACCTTTACCTTAAGGCGTCCCCCAGGACCCTTACCTTAAGGCGTCCCCCAAGGACCCTTACCTTAAGGCGTCCCCCAAGGACCCTTACCTTAAGGCGTACCCCAAGGACCCTTACCTTAAGACCCCCCCCCCAAGGACCCTTACCTTAAGGCGTCCCCCAGGACCCTTACCTTAAGGCGTCCCCCAGGACCCTTACCTTAAGGCGTCCCCCAGGACCCTTACCTTAAGGCGTCCCCCAGGACCTTTACCTTAAGGCGTCCCCCAGGACCCTTACCTTAAGACCCCCCCATGGACCCTTACCTTAAGACCCCCCCCAAGGACCCTTACCTTAAGACCCCCCCCAAGGACCCTTACCTTAAGACCCCCCCCAGGATCCCTACCTTTAAGTGCAGTTTCGGGATCCAGCGAGTCTCTGGATGTACTGCTTTCCTTCCTTTTCCCTCCCTTCCATTCCTTTGTACTCCAACCTGCTCCTTCCTCTCACTTTCTTCTCCTCCTCCCCCTCCCACAATCTCTCCCACCCTCTCCTCTCCTTCAATGGTGCCTCACCCGGCCAAAGGGACCTGCCACCTTCACTGCAACAACAACACGTGTTCTTGGAGTCATCCAGCAATTGATGCTTCATAGTGGAAAGATTCAGTAAAATATCACCAGCAAAACGACCTTTCCTGAAACTATAACTAACTAACGACTAACGACTAACTAACACTAACTAACTAGAGACTAACGCAGTAACAGATGGTCAGGAATCGTCGTCATTTGCCATCAGTGGGAAGGAGAGACACTGGTCTGAAATTGATGCGCAGTGGAGCAACGTCTGGTGGTCCACTTCTCTTTGGGAAAGAGACTTCTCACACTTTATACTACTCTTGCTTGACAACACACACACACTACACTGGCACCACTACAGCCTGGGGGAGACACCCCACACTGGCACCACTACAGTCTGGGGGAGACACTCCACACTGGCACCACTACAGTCTGGGGGAGACACTCCACACTGGCACCACTACAGTCTGGGGGAGACACCCCACACTGGCACCACTACAGCCTGGGGGAGACACCCCACACACTGGCACCACTACAGTCTGGGGGAGACACTCCACACTGGCACCACTACAGTCTGGGGGAGACACTCCACACTGGCACCACTACAGTCTGGGGGAGACACTCCACACTGACACCACTACAGTCTGGGGGAGACACCCCACACTGGCACCACTACAGCCTGGGGGAGACACACACACACTGGCACCACTACAGTCTGGGGGAGACACTCCACACTGGCACCACTACAGTCTGGGGGAGACACACACACACTGGCACCACTACAGTCTGGGGGAGACACTCCACACTGACACCACTACAGTCTGGGGGAGACACCCCACACTGGCACCACTACAGTCTGGGGGAGACACTCCACACTGGCACCACTACAGTCTGGGGGAGACACTCCACACTGACACCACTACAGTCTGGGGGAGACACCCCACACTGGCACCACTACAGTCTGGGGGAGACACTCCACACTGGCACCACTACAGCCTGGGGGAGACACACACACACTGGCACCACTACAGCCTGGGGGAGACACACACACACTGGCACCACTACAGTCTGGGGGAGACACTCCACACTGGCACCACTACAGTCTGGGGGAGACACTCCACACTGACACCACTACAGTCTGGGGGAGACACCCCACACTGGCACCACTACAGTCTGGGGGAGACACTCCACACTGGCACCACTACAGCCTGGGGGAGACACACACACACTGGCACCACTACAGCCTGGGGGAGACACCCCACACTGGCACCACTACAGCCTGGGGGAGACACCCCACACTGGCACCACTACAGTCTGGGGGAGACACTCCACACTGGCACCACTACAGCCTGGGGGAGACACCCCACACTGGCACCACTACAGCCTGGGGGAGACACCCCACACTGGCACCACTACAGCCTGGGGAATGACACCCCACACTGGCACCACTACAGCCTGGGGGAGACACCCCACACTGGCACCACTACAGCCTGGGGGAGACACCCCACACTGGCACCACTACAGCCTGGGGGAGACACCCCACACTGGCACCACTACAGCCTGGGGAATGACACCCCACACTGGCACCACTACAGCCTGGGGGAGACACCCCACACTGGCACCACTACAGCCTGGGGAATGACACCCCACACTGGCACCACTACAGCCTGGGGGAGACACCCCACACTGGCACCACTACAGCCTGGGGGAGACACTCCACACTGGCACCACTACAGCCTGGGGGAGACACCCCACACTGGCACCACTACAGCCTGGGGGAGACACCCCACACTGGCACCACTACAGCCTGGGGAATGACACCCCACACTGGCACCACTACAGTCTGGGGGAGACACCCCACACTGGCACCACTACAGCCTGGGGGAGACACCCCACACTGGCACCACTACAGCCTGGGGGAGACACACACTACACTGGCACCACTACAGCCTGGGGGAGACACCCCACACTGGCACCACTACAGCCTGGGGGAGACACCCCACACTGGCACCACTACAGCCTGGGGGAGACACTCCACACTGGCACCACTACAGCCTGGGGGAGACACTCCACACTGGCACCACTACAGCCTGGGGAATGACACCCCACACTGGCACCACTACAGCCTGGGGGAGACACTCCACACTGGCACCACTACAGCCTGGGGAATGACACCCCACACTGGCACCACTACAGCCTGGGGAATGACACCCCACACTGGCACCACTACAGCCTGGAGAATGACACCCCACACTGGCACCACTACAGCCTGGGGGAGACACACACACACTGGCACCACTACAGCCTGGGGGAGACACCCCACACTACCAGTACCCAATAACCCACTGCACTACATCCAGTCTAACCCTGTCCATGGAGGCCAGAAGAAAATGTATATATTCTGGTTTGCATTGTAAATATATGGTATAAATCTATTCCGATTTTACCCTCGCGTGTCTCTTTTTAAACTCTGTTGACAAAATGTTACGTTTGCAATTTCCTGTGTCTTTGTTGTTCAAAGCAGCCAGCAACTGTCGACTGTGCAACCTGTCCCCCTCGAATAACATACTGCAATATAACGTTAAAGTCCCAACGGACAAAATATGATGTGTTATGAATTATGGTGGTTCACTAATATTCACGCTTTCTGTAGCTCGGTTAGGATAGGGTAAGTTAGGCTCGGTTCGAATCACATGTTTTAGTAAACCATTTTCTATCCGTTTAGGCAACCCGAGCGGATGGGCTGGTTTACGGCCTTCGAGGCGACTGGTAAGTTAAAATACGTGAATTTTAATGATAATTTAGTATCTTTATTTAACTTACAGAACTCAAGATTAATCAATGTATTACAGACCAACCCGTAATCTTAAAAATAACGTCGCTTTTCGCCCGTATGCGCGCTATGGCCAAAAATGGACGTAATTTAAAATGAAATCGGCTCACGAAAGTGATGTACTGTCCCGTTTTCTGTTTGAATCCTCCGGTTTACTCGGTTAGGTTAGGAGAGGAAACTTTCAATTAACGGTTTTCATGACGTTTTGAAACCTTAGGAGAACTTCCTGCCCTCCTAACCTCCCAGAGGACCTTTAACTTGCTGTTTTGGAAAAAATATCCAAAATGTATTTTCAATTATTTTCCATTTTCAAATTACGTTTATTTTCGGTCAAACGGTCAAATTCAGACGTAATTGAGTAAGAGGTTAAACAAACGATTATTCATGAGGGGAAGAACAGTTATACTGATGTAAATTACTTTATTACAGTGATGAACAGAAGGAAATGATCTTTAAGCCGCCTTAATTTGGAAGTCCTGAAGCCGTGTTTCAAGAACCATGTAGTAGAACCACTACAGTAGGTAGGTGTGTGTGGGGTGTCACCCCCCCCGTAGACAGGTGTGTGGGGTGTCACCCCCCCGTAGATAGGTGTGTGGGGTGTCACCCCGAAGACAGGTGTGTGGGGTGTCACCCCGAAGACAGGTGTGTGGTGTGTCACCCCGAAGACAGGTGTGTGGTGTGTCACCCCGAAGGTAAGTCTTATTATCTCACGTGATTTCGAGTACCTGGCTGCCTGTGCTTATGGACCTCTTAAATGGTTCGAGTTTTGTAACAAACTCGAGTGTATTACTAATAATTTAAGTATTTTAATATAATATTGTAATATACTTTCCACAACATATCACTGTTGCCAAATTATTTTGAATATGTATTATTAAAAAGGACAGGTACATCTTTGAAGTACTTCACGGTACAGACGGTACATGTTCATCCCAAGTTACAGTGAAACATTATGTGAGGTGGAATCACACGGGGTAGCAGGTCAACCTCCCCCCTCCCCCATAGATGATGGGGAGGGGGGAGGTTGTATCAGCATCATCAACCTTCCCTTGATGATGCTGGAGTCATCAAACATGACAAAACATCACAAGATGTTTTCATTAACTGTAGCCATCAACCACCACTGAAACTTTAACCACCTTTATCAATGTATCAATTTAACCACCTTTATCAATGTATCAATTTAACCACCTTTATCAATGTATCAATTTAACCACCTTTATCAATACCCCACGGGAACCTTCAGCACTGTGATCCCACTTGCAACATTAACACTTCAGATGTATCAATTGTCAGACGATGAGACAATAACGTGGCTGAAGATAGAAAATTAAAAAAACAACGACGACGTCGTTTCTATATTTTCTGATGTTTGGTTTGGTAACAAACCACAGGCTGAAATTGTGTCCTGTGTTTTCATTGCATAGAAACTAATATATAAATTGAGTGTGTGTGTTTGTGTGTGTGTGTGTGTGTGTGTGTGTGTGTGTGTGTGTGTGTGTGTGTGTGTGTGTGTGTGTGTGTGTGTAAATAACTTAAATTAACGTGATGAAAAATGCGACAGTGTCAGACCACGAAGGAAGAATTGAAACAGGAATTTCCTTAAGTACTTTCGTATTTTCAATAATACATCTTCAGAAGGAATCAAAAATATAGAAACGTCGTTTCTATATTTTCCATCTTCAGGAGGAATCATTCCTGCTGAAGATGTATTATTAAAAATACGAAAGTACTTAAGGAAATTCCTGTTTCAATTCTTCCTTCGTGGTCTGACACGATATTATATTATATATGTATTATATATATATATATATATATATGTCGTACCTAGTAGCCAGAACGCACTTCTCGGCCTACTATGCAACGCCCGATTTGCCAAATAAGCCAAGTTTTCCTGAAATAATTGTTTTTCGACTACATAACCTACCTAACCTAACTTTTTTCGGCTACCTAACCTATAAAGATAGGTTAGGTTAGGTAGGGTTGGTTAGGTTCGGTCATATATCTACGTTAATTTTAACTCCAATAAAAAACACTGACCTCATATATAATGAAATGGGTAGCTTTGTCATTTCATAAGAAAAAAATTAGAGAAAATTTATTAATTCAGAAAAACTTGGCTTATTAGGCAAATCGGGCCTTGCATAGTAGGCCGAGAAGTGCGTTCTGGCTACTAGGTACGACATATTATTATATATATATATATATATATATATATATATATATATATATATATATATATATATATATATATATATATATATATATATATATATATTTAAAATGCAATGCAAGTAACACGTTCCTAATAATAATGTTCAATCTCTGCGAGAAGGAATAAAGCATATAGCGTCAGGCTCGTACAGTATGCCCAATGAAGGCTTAGACCTTGCGCCTGTCAAAGTTTACAGTTACTTTATTAAAGTGAGCGACCTTATTAACTTTTGCTCCACAACAGTGGGACGGAACGAAGCACAGTGACTGGCTTCTTCCGCAAGGCATCTTAGGACTTCTTGACACTGAAGTACCTTCTTATACACATCATGAGGACATGCAGAACGGAAGCAACAGTAGCATCAACGGGTAAACAGAGATAACAGCGCCAGAATGACAGTACACTAGCACCTGTCATGAAGTGTATTTTAGTGTTCTGTTCCTGTATGAATACAATATCCACCAACATACTTGGTGGATATTGTATACATATTTGGTGGATATCCTCGTTATCAATATTACTTACAAGGGATTTTTTTCCTTTATCCTGTATTGTGACAATGTATACTGGGATGAAACTTCCCCAAACATAGAGAGGAGAGGATATACTAACACCAGAATACCAGCCTCGTGACGTTCCACGAACAATGTTTGTGTCTCACACAAGAACCAGCAGCAACACCTCTGCAACTTTCTGACAGCAAAACTCACCACCAAAGAAGAGAAACAATGTTAGGAAAGACAGACTATAGAATTGTGCAGCCATCACAAACACGAGGCCAAAATCGAGCACAATTTAACACTGCCTCTCCTCTTTGTATTAAAATATCAATTGTAATAATTCCCTCGCGCTTCGGATATAGCTGGACCTTATACCTTCCCTTCATTTACTGGTATGTAAGGCCTGTGTGTAATATTATATATGATCAAGTCTTTACAGTAGAGACCTTACCTGTATAATCTATATAATGTTTATCTACGTCGCTAGCTGTCAGTACCATCACCCACCCTGACTACTGACACCACCCTCATCCACCCTGACTCACTCACCCTGACCCACTGCCTCTCCCTCATCCACCCTGACTCACTCACCCTGACCCACTGCCTCTCCCTCATCCACCCTGACCCCACTGCCAAATACCACTATATTTGTCTCTGGAGCCTGTCCCACCCATCACCATCCATGTCTTCCCTTTCCATCAAAACTTTCCTTACCTATCACGTCCCAGATCCTACTCCCACAAGCCATTTCCTTCACCTGCCTTCCATTTGATTTAGTTTCCCCTTTTTACCCATCCCATATCCAGCGAAATTCGTATATACTTTCCATCCTGTTCACCATTCTTGATCCATCTCTCTCCTTCCCATCCTTATATCCATTCCACTCCCTTCACCAATCATATCATTATTTTTCCTCCCCTCATTATCCCATCACTGTCTATGCTCTTCCCATCCCAGCCACCCTCCCTACCTCCTTCCCTCGTTGCTACCCCTCCCTCGTCTCCTCCTACCTACCCTTCTCCTACCCTCCCCTCCGTCCCTTCCCGTAGTATTCCAGACGATAAGGCGCACACAAAGGAGCGCGTTCACCAAGTTTTCTCATAGGGCCAAAACAATGAGCTCTCCCAAATAAACCTGCCAACTTTCCCCGCGAGGTGATTATAAAGCGAGGTTTTTGTCTGCCTGGCTTCTTGTTGTTTGTGGCTGCCTGGCCGGCTGGCTGGCCGGCTGGCTGGCTGCCTAGCTGGCTAGCTGGCTGGCTGGCTAGCTGGCTGGCCGGCTAGCTGGCTGGCTGGCTGGCTGGCTGGCTGGCCGGCCGGCCGACTGGCTGGCTGGCTGGCTGGCTGGCTGGCTGGCTGGCTGGCTGGCTGGCCGGCTGGCTGGCTGGCTGGCCGGCTGGCTGGCTGGCTGGCTGGCTAGCTGGCTGGCTGGCTGGCCGGCTAGCTGGTCTGCTGGCCGGCTAGCTAGCTAGCTGGTCTGCTAGCTAGCTAGCTGGCTGGCTGGCTGCTTGCTTCCTTGTGTGCTTGCTTGCTTGCCCGATATGTTTGCTTTCAGGCTATGTTGCTTGCTGCCCAGTTGACAGGGCTGTTCAGCAGTTTAACGGCTACGTGATTCTATTTGTAACTTTATGTTCAAAATAAACTGGACCTACAGAGGCATTACTCACAGCAATGGAGGAAGTGTAAGGTACAATAGAGGCGACACGAGCACTGCAATATTTTTGTCAGTTATATCGAACAAAGATTTGGGAAAGGATAGGTCCATTAAAAACTTAGACAGGTCAGATAACTGATAATGACGAAGAGATGAGTAGTATTTTTAATAAATATTTTATCTCTGTATTTACTAAAGAGGAACTTAACATTATGCCCTCAGCCAAACAAAATCTATGTGAGTGGGGAAGAGGATAGATTGACTAGTTTAGCAGTTACCAGGGAGGATGTTATTAAACAAATAGTGAAACTCAAGCAAAACAAATCCCCAGGGAAGGCCGAAGGGTTTGCCAGGGCGCTTAAAGAATGCAAAGAGGAGCTTTGCGAGCCACTGTCTACTATATTTAACAAAACATTAGAGTCAGAGTGCCAGAATCGTGGAAGGTTGCTAATGTGGTACCAATTTTTAAGAAAGGAGATAGATCACTTGCGTCAAACTATCGGCCAATTAGCCTAACGTCTATTGTGGGAAAGTTACTTGAATCAATAATTGCAAATGCCATTCGTCTTCATCTTAAAAAACATAAATTAATAAATGATTCACAACATAGATTTACAAATTGTCGTTCATGTTTAATAAATCTGCTATCATTCTAGCATAGTTGAGGCAGTTCATGGTGGTAAGTTAATGTTAAGTAATGTGATGTTAAGTAATGTAATGTTAAGTAATGTGATGTTAAGTACCTAGACTTTAGCAAAGCTTTTGATACAGTGCCACATAAAAGACTGATTATCAAGATAGAGGTTCATGGTATTTGGGGTGCTATATTAAGTTGAATTAGGGCATGGCTATACCAAAGGAAACAAGGAGTTAGTATGTATGGAGTTAAGTCAGAGTGGGAATTTTTTTTAAGGGGAGTGCCTCAAGGCACTGTCCTGGGACCTCTGTTATTCAAAATATATATAAGTGATTTAGATTCGGGTTTGAGCAGTAATATTTGCAAATTTACCAATGATACTAAAATCGGGAGGGGAAATAAACACAGAAAAAATATCTTTATCACTTCAAGACGATCTAAATAGGGTTTTGAAATGGTCGAAACATTGGCAAATGCAGTTGAATGCTGACAAAAATAAGATTTTGAGGCTAGGTAAGGATGATAGAGTTACAAGATACGAGCTAGATGGTGTTGAGATTACGAAGTCAGATTGCGAAAGGGCTCTGTGAGTTATGATTTGTAAGAATTTAAAACCAAAAAATCAATTCATAAATTTTCGTAATAAGGCAAATAGGACACCGATATTTATTTAATCGAAGCGTTGGTAACAACACACCTGATGTTGTTCTTCAGCTATATCTTGCTCTGGTTAGGCCCCATTTAGATTATGCAGTTCAGTTTTGGTCGACGTACAATAGAATGGATATAATTCACTAGAACGCATCCAGCATAGTATACCAGGGTGGTGTGTTGACCCCGTGGGTGTTGAGTTATAGATGTTGCCAGAGGGAATTCAGAGAACACAAAAAATGAAAAACTACGAGTGGCAGTAATAAACGGAGTGAAACAACTCGTATGTACTTAGATGATGTAGTACTTCTATCAGAAAATAATGCTTTATATACACATTACCTGAGAGTAGTTGTGGCAGGTGTAGCAACAGTCAGGAGTGAGAGCAGTGTAAGTGGACAACCTTATACATGCTTCTGTATTCAACCATCAAAGTTCACATTCACTCGAAAAAAATCTACCACTTGCGGGTTATTCATGCCCGTGCCACCTCCTGTGGTGGCTTAATCTTCATCAATCAATCAATCTGCTTCTGTAGTCGGGGGTGGATCAAGTAATCAAAGTGTCTCGGAAAGAGTAACTCGACAGATTTCTGATTGTTTGTTAAGACTGATTTTGATTACACAATTATAACTTATGAATCAGATGGAACAGCAAAAGGCCGACCATCCTCTCAAATAATACACAATATATTATACCCTTGATTCCCCCGACCCAACGGACCAAATACCGGGTACTCTGAAAAGTAGCAGATCGTAGGCCTCCATATTTTTTTTTTTTTTTTTTTTTTTTTTTTTTTTTTTTTTTTTTTTTTTTTTTTTAAGTTATGTAACTGGAGTTCAAGCGTTTTAGTACCCAGTGTTTTGGCCGTTGTGGCAACTCAAGAGAACGGATTCATTGGTAACACACAACTCGGTTCCGATTAATACCCCCAACATAACTCATCCATATGTCTGACCTACGCTTGAAACAATACAGCGATCAACTTGGCTATTATGTCACCCGGTAATCTGACCCATAAAATCAACAACCCTATTTCCAAACCAGTATTAATGCAAGTCTTCTCCATGTAAACGTATCGAATTTACACACACACACACACACACACACACACACACACACACACACACACACACACACACACACAATGGTGTGTGTGTGTGTGATGGATTTATTGATGGATTGTGATGGAATTGCAACCCGTTCTCGCAAATTTAATAAGTCAATATTGACTTATTAAATATGTGCATAGGTGACATACTTAACATAATAGATACCCTTAAAAAGATTCATAGAAAACACCGACCTTACCTAACCTTGTTAGTATCTTAAGATAAGCATTTTATTGCTTCGTAATTACAATTATTACCTAACCTATAATAGGTATAGGTTAAGTAATAATTGTAATTACGAAGCAATAAGATGCTTATCTTAAGATACTAACAAGGTTAGGTAAGGTCGGTGTTTTCTATGAATCTTTTTAAGGGTATCTATTATGTTTAGTATATCACCTATGCACGTAGTTAATAAGTCAATATTGACTTTACGAATTTGCGAGAACGGGTTGTGGAATTGATGGATTTAACACCTATGTTGAGAAGAGTGGTTATCTTGAGATGATTTCGGGGCTTAGTGTCCCCGCGGCCCGGTCCTCGACCAGGCCTCCACCCCCAAGAAGCAGCCCGTGACAGCTGACTAACTCCCAAGTACCTATTTACTGCTACGTAACAGGGGCATCAGGGCGAAAGAAACTTTGCCCATAGTTTCTCGCTGGCGCCCGGGATCGAACCGGGGACCACAGGATCACTCGTCCCGTGTTCTGTCCGCTGGACAGACCGGAGAGGTGGTTCTCAGAGTATTTGAGTGAATTTGAAGTTAAGAGAAGGCCACTAAGATGATAGAGGTCGTAAGGGAAGGAGGAGGAGTGAATACGTTTCATATGACAACTTTGGGATAGTAGTCTACACCTGCTGGAGTAGAGTGAGGGTTCATCACCATGCTGTAGTGGGTGGAGGCTGAGGAAGGATCAGACGCCATTTCGAACATCATTAATCTTGTTTTCTTGTCTATACTTACTTCCTCTTCCTATCTCCTCCTCCTCCTCCTCCTCCTCCTTCATGCTTCCTTTCCCTCCCTCTCTGAGGGTTAATAATGATGATTTGAGTGATGCTTTTGAAGTAGAGATTCGATTGCTACATGGTTTGATAGTTAATTGCCACTAACTCGCTAGATCAACAATTATATGACCCAGCATTTCAGTGGTCGTCGCAATGGCTTGATGGTCGAGTGGTTCAATGGCTTGATGGTCGAGTGGTTCCATGACTTGATGGTCGAGTGGTTCAATGCCTGGTTTGCTCGACGATGGCAAGGCTATAAGTGGCCCGTTGCACGCTTTTGCGGTTAGATGGTTCAGATCAATGTGACTGGTATACTGGTTCAGTGACTGGATAGTTGAATGATTCTTTGGACCGCGGACGAGACAGTGGTTCACTATCAGGACTGAAGCTTCACTGACAGCTGCAGTCACAACCGTTCACAGCTTCTTCAGTCATGTTCAGGAAGGTGTCTTCATCCACATCCTCACGTCTCCATAGGCGGCCCCGTGCACGGTTCTTCCATAACAAGACTTAGGTTTTACAGTCTTCTGTCAGCCTCCACCGGGCCCCCTGAGACTCCAGCACCCACAGGAGCCTCCAGTATCACCGTGGAGCTCCCTGTGAAGCTCCAGCACCCACAGGGAGCTTCCAGTATCACCGTGGAGCTCCCTGTGAAGCTCCAGCACCCACAGGGAGCTTCCAGTATCACCGTGGAGCTCCCTGTGAAGCTCCAGCACCCACAGGGAGCTTCCAGTATCACCGTGGAGCTCCCTGTGAAGCTCCAGCACCCACAGGCAGCTTCCAGTATCACCGTGGAGCTCCCTGTGAGGCTCCAGCACCCACAGGAGCCTCCAGTATCACCGTGGAGCTCCCTGTGAAGCTCCAGCACCCACAGGAGCCTCCAGTATCACCGTGGAGTTCCCTGTGAGGCTCCAGCACCCACAGGAGCCTCCAGTATCACCGTGGAGCTCCCTGTGAGGCTCCAGCACCCACAGGGAGCTTCCAGTATCACCGTGGAGCTCCCTGTGAGGCTCCAGCACCCACAGGGAGCTTCCAGTATCACCGTGGAGCTCCCTGTGAAGCTCCAGCACCCACAGGAGCCTCCAGTATCACCGTGGAGCTCCCTGTGAGGCTCCAGCACCCACAGGGAGCTTCCAGTATCACCGTGGAGCTCCCTGTGAGGCTCCAGCACCCACAGGGAGCTTCCAGTATCACCGTGGAGCTCCCTGTGAAGCTCCAGCACCCACAGGGAGCCTCCAGAGAAATAAACTGAAATACTGCTTCCCAATAACGTTACTTTCATGAAGCTCGACAACCAGCAGGGTTTTCACCACAATTTTCTTCCCACCACTCTCACCCATTATCTCTTAACAGAGAAGGGAAGGGAAGGGGATGTGAGGGAGGGGGGGATGGAGGGTGGATGTGAGGGAGTGGGGGGAAGGGGGGGAAGGAGGGGGGAAGGAGGGGGGAAGGGGGAAGGAGGGGGTAGGGGGGAAGGAGGGGGGAGGGGGGAAGGAGGGGGAGGGGGGTAGGGGGGAAGGAGGGGGGTAGGGGGGAAGGAGGGGGTAGGGGGGAAGGAGGGGGTAGGGGGGAAGGAGGGGGGTAGGGGGGAAGGAGGGGGGTAGGGGGGAAGGAGGGGGGTAGGGGGGAAGGAGGGGGTAGGGGGGAAGGAGGGCGGTAGGGGGAAGGAGGGGATAGGGGGGAAGGAGGGGGTAGGGGGGAAGGAGGGGGTAGGGGAAAGGAAGGGGGAGGGGGGAAGGAGGGGGTAGGGGGGAAGGAAGGGGGAGGGGGGAAGGAGGGGGGAGGGGGGAAGGAGGGGGAGGGGGAAGGAGGGGTGAATGTGAGGGAGGGGGAAGGAGGGAGGGGGGAAAGAAGGGGGGGAAAATAAGAGGGAGAAGTGAGAGAAAAGGGGGAGGAGAGTGGAGGTGGCGCCAACAACCCACTGATTTCCCTACCTATATTCCCCCCATGCACCCCTCCACCTTCCCTCCACACCCTTAAGCCCCCCCCCCCCAACTTCTGAACCTCCCGTACGCCCCCCCCCCCCCATCCCATGCCTACTGACAGTCCAAAGGGATAGAAGATGGAGTGGAGGGGATATTAGACGGAGAATATAGGGATAGATAGAGAAGATCGGAAGGGAAAGCAGAGCAGAGGGGAAGGGTGTTGGAGAGGGGGAAAGAGGGAGAGGGGGAAAGAGGGAGAGGGGGAAAGAGGGAGAGGGGGGAAGAGGGAGAGGGGGGAAGAGGGAGAGGGGGGAAGAGGGAGAGGGGGGAAGAGGGAGAGGGGGGAAGAGGGAGAGGGGGGAAGAGAGAGAGGGGGGAAGAGGGAGAGGGGGGAAGAGGGAGAGGGGGGAAGAGGGAGAGGGGGGAAGAGGAAGAGGGGGGAAGAGGGAGAGGGGGGAAGAGGGAGAGGGGGGAAGAGGGAGAGGGGGGAAGAGGGAGAGGGGGGAAGAGGGAGAGGGGGGAAGAGGGAGAGGGGGGAAGAGGGAGAGGGGGGAAGAGGGAGAGGGGGGAAGAGGGAGAGGGGGGAAGAGGGAGAGGGGGGAAGAGGGAGAGGGGGGAAGAGGGAGAGGGGGGAAGAGGGAGAGGGGGGAAGAGGGAGAGGGGGGAAGAGGGAGAGGGGGGAGAGGGGGGGGAGAGGGGAGGGAGAGGGGGAAGAGGGAGAGGGGGAAGAGGGAGAGGGGGAAGAGGGAGAGGGGGAAGAGGGAGAGGGGGAAGAGGGAGAGGGGGAAGAGGGAGAGGGGGAGAGAGAGGGGGAGAGAGAGAGGGGGAGAGAGAGGGGGAGGTGAGAGTTCCATCCTCCCCCCCTTTCCGTTGAAATCCCCCCCCCTCCCCTCCAGAACAGAGGAATTACAGCCTCTTGGAATGGGAATCACATACATTTGTTACACTTAATTGCCGCCGCCGCCGTAACTCCTGCCCCCGGACTTAACCCTTGCTGCTAGTAAATCTTGTCGCTTATGATACGGGAGGAGGGGGAGGGGGTAAAGGGGGGAGGGCGTAGGGGGAAGGAGGGGGTGGTAGGGGGTAGGGGGAAGGAGGGGGGGTAGGGGGAAGGAGGGGGTGGTAGGGGGAAGGGGGAAGGAGGGGGTGGTAGGGGGAAGGAGGGGGTGGTAGGGGGAAGGAGGGGGTGGTAGTGGGAAGGAGGGGGTGGTAGGGGGAAGGAGGGGGTGGTAGGGGGAAGGAGGGGGTGGTAGGGGGAAGGAGGGGGTGGTAGGGGGAAGGAGGGGGTGGTAGGGGTGGGGGTTAGGTGGAAGGAGGGGGGTGGTAGGGGGAGGGATGGGGTGTAGGGGGGGGAGGTTTGTTAGAGGATGGAGGGAGGGTAGTTATGACGGCATGTGAAGACGGTAAGCTGAGACCGCACACAGAGTCACCTAATTCCCCAGCACAGCAGAGGAAACGGCCTAGTTCTTCCCATATACTCACCTTCATATACATCACTCTGCATATATCACCTATATGACAGCAGGTCCAGACATATGTCCGGTAAGCCCAACCAGTCCCACCCTCCACCCAGACCTATAGACAACCTCCCCCCCCCCTCCACAGCAGTCAGGTGCACCTGCCGACGCCTGTCACCAAGCATGTCACCTGTGGCTAACTGCCAGTTACGCTGCCGGCCTCACATTATAGGCCTGGGTGACAAAGGATGTGACGTCACCAGCATGGGTATAAATATACCTGATCTCTCATACCTCGGTCTACGGGCTCACCATAGCCCGTGCTACATGGACACTTCATCCTGAGTAGCTAAATCTTTAACAACAACATCATAATTTGTCCAGTTCCAGCCCCGTTCCTGTGCCGGGTAAGTTCACTACGGGCTCACCATAGCCCGTGCTACTTGAAACTTTTTGTTTCCAATAGCTGAATCTTAAACAGCAGCAGCACACCTGGTCAGTTTCTTCAGGTGCTTCATCGTGTGCAGGTGGTGGTGGTGTATAAATATATTCTTATCGCAACTATTTTTCTTGCATTAACGTAACTTTGTTCGTGTGTTCATTTTAGGTTTTCTCGCATGATAGCCGTGTGTATATTAACAGGGGTTTTCAGGTATAATTTTTCATGTTTCTTAATATTTAATATTAGAGTAAATTGTGTTAAGTTTTCATTTAATTAATTTTTATATCCTGTGTAATTTTCACACTGCAAGGGCCACAGCGGCACTTTTTTTTATTGACGCAAAGTGAGAGCCACATTACACCTGCGATACTGTTTCACGCCAATGTGAGAATCCACAAGGTCTTCTCTGAAAGCTCTTTGTTTTCTTCTTCGAGGATGTGGGTCCCTGCAATTGCACCAGAGCTGGTACCCCCATAATATTATATTATTATTATTATTTATATATATATATATATATATATATATATATATATATATATATATATATATATATATATATATATATATATAGGGGTACCACCACTGGTGCAATTGCAGGGACCCACATCCTCGAAGAAGAAAAAAAAGAGCTTTCAGAGAAGACCTTGTGGATTCTCACTGAACACTTTAATCTTTTCTTCTCCTACCACCCCTATTTTCTGTATGTTTTGTTTTGTTTTATTTTGTTTAATTTTATTGCAATGCTACAGTTTACAGAGAACACACACACACACACACACACACACACACACACACACACATATATATATATATATATAACAATATAACAATCTGCGTTCGAAGACCTCGTGCAGCTCCTCGGAGGTTGGGTGCGTACCCAGGATACAGCACGCATTTCCCCTCTGAACTACGACACTGAGGCGCTGGAACAGGAAACAAGCCGCTCGTGGGTCTCTAGTTTTCCCAATAAGTTCCTCGCCCACCTCCTTTAGGAACTTAAGTGCACATTTACCCCAGGCGCCCAGAGTCTCAGAGCCTATCGGCACGAACCTGTAACAACGTTCAAGGTCTCTGTACTCGTTGATTTTCCGGGTCTTCCTGAAGGTGGCTGCCCCACCTCCCTCCGCTGAGCTGAAACGGAGGGAGTCAGCTCAGTCTGACTGAGCTGACTCAGTCCGAGGCTGCCCTTGTGCCGTACCTGTATCGTGTGCCCGACAGTCTCTGACCCTCCCTCTCAACCTCTTCCACCTTCCCTTCACTTTTCACACACCTCCGTACCATATCCTCCTCCCCCCCACCCCCACCCCACGCGCTTGGTAGCAGCGTCACCAGTGGAGGTCCACCTTATCTGGTCTGGACCAGGGTCGACCTGTTAGCAGGCGGATGTTGGGCGATAGCGGGGGAAGGGGGAGGTAATGGGGCGTCATGGAGGTGGAGGGGGGCGTTACTCCCCACGCACCTCCACTACCACCTTAACACCCCCCCCCCACCCCCACCCCGCATCAATCAGTACCCCCGCGGAGCAGTAAAGACCTCTACACCACTAACGATCCATCATTTCCAACCACAATCACCACAATCACAAGGAGAGCCTCTTTAAATTGATAAAAATAAGTCAAGATAATGGAAAGAAATACTCGTATCTATTATGAATGGTTAACAAGTGAAATACACTGGAAGAAGAAGCTGTAAAAGCCACCTCCATCTATATCTCTAAAATCAGCTTTCACAAAGAAGTCAAACGATGGGATTGCTTAACTAACAACCCTGGGGCACAACAGGGCAAGCAAACGGGGCAATTAGACCTCACTTCCCCCGTAGGCAATGTTAGGTAAGTACAGTGAGGTAAGTACAGTGAGGTAAGTACCGTGAGGTAAGTACCGTGAGGTAAGTACAGTGAGGTAAGTACCGTGAGGTAAGTACAGTGAGGTAAGTACCGTGAGGTAAGTACCGTGAGGTAAGTACCGTGAGGTAAGTACCGTGAGGTAAGTACCGTGAGGTAAGTACCGTGAGGTAAGTACCGTGAGGTAAGTACCGTGAGGTAAGTACCGTGAGGTAAGTACCGTGAGGTAAGTACCGTGAGGTAAGTACCGTGAGGTAAGTACCGTGAGGTAAGTACCGTGAGGTAAGTACCGTGAGGTAAGTACCGTGAGGTAAGTACCACCACGCTTGCCTTACACACAGGCCTCACCTCAACAAATCCAGCTCTTGCATTTTTTAAAAGTATGTGAACCTATTACAATAATAATTGGTAGAATATACACAACAAGGGAATGGAAAAGGGAGTGGGAGAGAGAGAGAGAGAGAGAGGGGGCGTGGAAATGGGAGGGGGGAGAGAGAGAGAGCAGGAGCGAGAAAGTGAGAGCAAGGAGGGGGGGGGGCAGACAGGTATTCCCCCCTCCTTTACAAACACCAACCACTACTACAGAGGGAACGAACCCGAGAAAGTCACGTGTCGCCTCCTACAAGAACACTGAAGAGCAGAACAAAAATTGGGCCAACCTTCGTACTAACCATTCCCAAGCCTAAATAACCCATTCTAGGCCTAAATAACCCATTCTAGGCCTAAATAACCCATTTTAGGCCAAAATAACCCATTCTAGGCCTAAATAACCCATTCTAGACCTAAATACCCCATTCTAGGCCTAAATAATCCATTCTAGGCCTAAATAACCCATTCTAGGCCTAAATAACCCATTCTAGGCCTAAATAATCCATTCTAGGCCTAATACATGCAATCTTTAGCCAAATTTTGTACACAAAATACCGTATAGAAGACCTTGAAAACGTTTAGCTGCTACCTCTTGTCACTGGCCCTCTACCATAGAAATATTACAACACGCCACCTAGAGTCATCAAACATTGACAGGAACGAATTTTTATCCTCGCCTCAAAAATAATAATAATAATAATTGCCGTAAAACTATATCCTCGTCCAATTATGGAGGTATTGAGGCGCCTTCCGGCCGGCACATGGCGGTATCTACTCCCACCACAGGAAATTGTACAACTTAATTAGCTCTCCGCTCATTAAAATTATCGAGAGCACCGGAGAGAGAGAGAGAGAGAGAGGGAGGAGGTACCGGATGCGTGACACCGCGTCGGTCATTCCCCTGGATGTCACGGGAGGTTAAGATAACACAGGGGGGGGGGGGGAGGGAGGAGGTCAGAGGTCAAGATAAGGCCCGGGCAGGCTGCTACTGATCGCATATCCTTGCCAGACTACCTATATAAACCATTCTGCCAGATGGAGGACTTTTTTTTTAGCATCACGCTGCGTGTTTGATACGCGCGCGCGCACACACACACACACAAACACACGCAAACACACACACAAACACACGCAAACACACACGCAAACACACACGCACACACACACACGCAAACACACACGCAAACACACACGCAAACACACACACAAACACACACACAAACACTGTACTCGCTTTCATTTTGTCTTCGATTGCTGCGTAAATGCGTATGTAACTAAATGTGCTAATGGCCAGGGCAACAGAGGGATGAGAGAGACCTATATAGTTTTTTTGTTTCAGCGCCTCAGTGTGGCGATCCAGAGGGGAAATGCCTGCAGCGTCCTCGGTTCCTGTCCGGAAGCGGAGGAGCTTCAAGAGATCCATAACCTTTAGACATTTTTTGTATCAACCAATATATGTCTTGTAACCTTTAAATACACAATAATAATAATAATAATAAAAAAAAATAATAGGGGGAGGTAGGAGAAAAGCACACAAACTGTATTGGAGGGGACCTACATTCCCTCTAATGCGTTGTGTGTGGTTTCCTCCGAGGCTATGCGTCCCCCCCTTCTTCCAGCCAGAGGTGGTACTCCCTTCTCTTGGAGAGAAAATATATATATATATATATATATATATATATATATATATATATATATATATATATATATATATATATATATATATATATATATATATATATATATATATATATATATATATATATATATAATTTCTTGTAGTCTTTCCTAGTTTCTGGGGTTCATATACATCTGTCTTCCAAGCTACAGTGATCTTACCACCTCTTCCCCCACTTTCTCCTCCTCTGCCATTTTCTCCTCCTCCCCCCCCCTCCCCTCCCCCATGAGCGTACCTCTGTACAAACGTCGGCAGTCTAGATAATATGCAAACTTCTCAGTCTCCAATTTGTCTTAACTTTGGCCATTTGTTCGTCAGTTTCCTGCGAGCCGCCGCCCGTCCGTCACTCACCCCTCGCTTGCTGCTCTGCCCCTCCCTCCTGCCCCCTTCCCATGTTGCCTGCCCCCTTCCCCCTTTCCCTCTTCTCCCTGCCCCCCGTACCCTCACCTCTCTGCCCCCTCCCCTCCCTGTCCCCTTCCCTCTCCTCCCTGCCCCCTACCTACTCTGCCCCCACCTCCCTTCCCCCCCCCCACTCACTCACCCATCACCACCAACATTCCTCACTCCACCACAACCAACCTCCCCCCCCCCCCGGCACTCTACTTCCACCGACGCAAACGATTGCAAGGAACATGAGGAAATACTCATACCGTGTAGTGTGTCAACAAGTGGACCGCTCTCACACAAGTACAGGAAGGCACTTGTGTCAACAGTTAATTTTGGCAACTGTAATGAGGCATGTACCAACAAAAAAGGAGAATGCAGAAGGTTACAGTAGTTAAACTTTAGTTTAACTATTATAACTACTTAACTACAGTTCCTGTAGTTAAACCTTAACTACAGGAGTGGGGCAAACATATAGTTCAACCCGTTCTCGCACTTGCTTATAGTCAATATTGGCTTATTTAATAAGTGCATATGTAACCTATACCGTTGATAGGTTAAGTAATAATTGTAAATAATAAGCAATAAGATGCTTATCTTAACATACTAAGAAGGTTAGGTGAGGTCGGTGTTTTCTATGAAGCTTTTCAAGGTAAACTAAAATATTCACAATCAATTAGTATGTCACATATGCACTTATTAAATAAGCCAATATTTACTGAAGCAAGTGCGAGAACGGGTTGTATAGTTATTTGAATACAACCCAAACAAATATGAAGTAGTGAAGAGAGGGAGACAGGAGACCAGAAGACATTTACACCTCGTGGATCAGGTGGCTACGGGAGTCCGAGAAAGAAAAGGATTTGGGAGTGGCTATAATTCAATACCCAAAAAGCACACATAAACAGGGCAACATGGGAAGGATAATATGGTACGCTGACAAACATTAGACCGTCGTTCAGACACTTAAACCCCAGGGGCTCTTTCAAGGCAATCTACTCAACCTATGTTAGACCAGTACTGCAATATGCAGCTCCGGCCTGGGAGTCACAGCTTGTGAAGTACAAAACTAAAATTGAATAATGAGAGAGAGACCGAGATTTGCAAGCAAGATTAGTATTACAGCCACGACGAAAACACATATTCACCTTCATTCCTTCATTCCCTCTCTTCAGTGTCCTTTTTCTCTCTTCTTTCAGTCATTTACTCCTCCAGTATCCCCTCCTCCCTCCAGCATCGTTTCCCCTCCTTCCTCCCTATCCTTGTCTCTATTCCCATAATCCTCGCTCTGACTCCTACTCCAGCCGTAATTTACACTTTCCCATTTCCCTGTCCCTACATCCCTCCCTCCCTCCCTCCTTCCGTCCCACCATCCCCAGAACCCTACCCTCCCCTTGCAATCTCCCCTAACCCCCCCCCCCCCCCTCATTGCCACCGCCCCATACCCCCCACCAACCCCCCCACTCCTCCAGCTTCATCCGAACTCTGAAATCGTGTCTTATCTGTCACTTGCTTCTGTCTGTATTTCACTCCCTTGTTATCGGCCGGTGTTATCTCTTATCTGGGTCCCTGTCCGTATATGCGTGTTTATCCGTACTTTTGTACGTATCTGGGGCCCTTGTACGGATCTCGGGGCCCTTGTACGGATCTCGGGGCCCTTGTACGGATCTCGGGGCCCTTGTACGGATCTCGGGGCCCTTGTACGTATCTGGGGGCCCTTGTACGTATCTGGGGGCCCTTGTACGTATCTGGGGGCCCTTGTACGTATCTGGGGGCCCTTGTACGTATCTGGGACCCTTGTACGTATCTGGTGGCCCTTGTACGTATCTGGGGGCCCTTGTACGTATCTGGGGGCCCCTTGTACGTTTCTGGGGGCCCCTTGTACGTATCTGGGGGCCCCTTGTACGTATCTGGGGACCCCTTGTACGTACCTGGGGACCCCTTGTACGTAGCTGGGGACCCTTGTACGTAGCTGGGGACCCTTGTACGTAGCTGGGGACCCTTGTACGTAGCTGGGGACCCTTGTACGTAGCTGGGGACCCTTGTACGTAGCTGGGGACCCTTGTACGTAGCTGGGGACCCCTTGTACGTAGCTGGGGACCCTTGTACGTATCTGGGGGCCCTTAGAGTTTTAGACCCTTAGTGTACGTACCTTGGGACCCTTAAAAGAGTTTACACTCTTTTCAGTTTTGTCAACTCAATTCTCGTCCTAGGTCTTTCATTTTGGTATCAATGTGTTCGCAATAGAATTCCCAACAGGACTATATGCATATAATATAAAAAACAGCAGCTCTCTTCACCCGCCGACGTGATGAAAACAGGCAGTGGTTACAAGAAAGAGAGCACTGCACCTTACGGGCTCACCATAGCCCGTGCTACATGGACACTTCGTCCTGAATAGCTAAATCTTTAACAACAACAAACAGTACTGAGCCACCCCAAGGCGCCTCTCATTATGAAAAGTGTATATTCTTTTCAACTTTGTCATCTCAATTCTCGTCCTAGGTTTTTCAATTTGGTATCAAGGTTATCTTGAGTTGATTTCAGGGCTTCTTTTTTTAGTGTCCCCGCGGTCCGGTCCTTGACCAGGCCTCCACCCCCAGGAAGCAGCCCGTGACAGCTGAGTAACACCCAGGTACCTATTTTTACTGCTAGGTAACAGGGACATAGGGTGAAAGAAACTCTGCCCATTGTTTCTCGCCGGCGCCTGGGATCGAACCCAGGACCACAGGATCACAAGTCCAGCGTGCTGTCCGCTCGGCCGACCGGCTCCCTCCATTTACCTCCTCTCCCTCCCTCACATTTATCATCAATGTGTTCGCAATAGAATTCCCTACAGGCGTATATGCAAATATTAAGTCCAAAAGTCCTGTGCGTACCACCCACAGCAAACAGAGAAAGTGACGGAGCGTTACCCCCGTGAGCACTAATAAAGAGCAATAAAATGGGTATTCTGTTTTCAACTTTGTTACCTCTATTCTGGTCCTAGGACTTTCATTTTGGTATGAATGCATTCGCAATGAAATTCCCTACAAGATTGTATGCATATAATGTCCAAAACCGCAGCAAGACCTTCCCGAAAACGCCGCTACTGTTGCCGCACTGAGGACTCAATGCCGAGTCGTTGCCGAGCGAAAGTTATCACTTTCGCTCGGCGACGACTCAGACGACGATGATCTGTTCTTTCATAAATGTCTTTCTATTTATGGATGTTTATATGTTTATCATGAGGCAGCATAAATATTGTTTAAATTGTTCTTTGGCAATGGATGCTATGTACTCATCATATTGTTTCTGTCTCCCCTTCTTCCTTTCCCCTTCTCCCCTCTTCTATTCGACCCCGACTCCCCCCCTCTTCTTGTTCTCCTGCATTCTTCCTTCCTTCTATTCATCTTCTATCCTGCCATCTATTTTACCCGCTTTCCTTCCTCCCTTTCTCCATTATCCTAGGTTTTTTCCTACATTTTTCACTCTGCCCATTTCTATGCCATCCGCCCGTCTTGCCGCCGCCTGTATTTCCACCCCCCGCCCCTTTCCCATCCTGCATTTCCACCCCCTGCCCCTCCCCCCCCTCTCCCCTCCCCTTCCCCTCCCTCTCCCGTGTCTGGCCATTATTAAGAGATGCCTACAATACCACCAGAATTCCCTCACTCCCTCTCCCCTCACCTCTCATCGTCACTATTCCGCTCTCCCATTGCTCAGCCAGGTACCCCGTGCCCCCCACCTCACTTCCCGTCCCCTCATCCCATGCCTCCCCTCCCTTCCCCTCCCTGGCCATTCCCTTTCCAGGTTAAATGACGATGGAAGTGTTCTCGTTGACGGCAAAGATGCTGGAAATGTAGAGGTGATAGGTGAAGGATGTGGTTAGGGGGGGGGGGGGATAGTGTCAAGGTTAGGGAAGGGGGGGAAGGTGTGGGGGGTCAATACTCTAAGCCGAGGCGCGCCTCCCCCCTCCCCTTCCTTCCTTCCCCCCACAGTTGATGGCCCAAGAACTTAGATCTACTCAAGGAAACTAAGCTCTACAATGGGTTATATTCCAAGCTGGTGTAGACTAGAGCCGCTAGAACCCTCACTTTCGTTCTCAACTCTCAATCGCAGATCCTGGGTCGATTCCCGGGCGGGAGGGCACGTTTCTTTTCACCTAATGCGCCTGCTCACCTAACAGCAAATAGGTGGCTGGGAGTTAAGCATCCGTTGTGAGTTTACATGGGGGGGGGGCGGGGGGGGGGTAGGTAGGTCCACCTTGGGAGGACCTCGACACATAACTATAGTATATATATATATATATATATATATATATATATATATATATATATATATATATATACAAATATTTATATATAATGTCGAACCTAGTAGCCAGAACGCACTTCTCGGCCTACTATGCAAGGCCCGACTTGCCTAATAGGCCGAGTGATTTTCTTTATTTTTCAATAAATTTTTTTCTAATTAGTTTATTTGAATCATTAATATTATATTATATTAAGAACATAGATTATTGACTTTGTTATGTTTGTTAGGTTAAGATAGGTTAGGTAGAGTTGGTTAGTTTCGGTCATATATCTATGTTAGTTTTAGCTCAAAGAACAATTTACTCATACATAGTGAAATGAATAGCTTTATCATTTCATAAGAAAAATTAAAAAAAAAATATATATAAATTCAGGAAAACTTGGCTTATTTGGCAAATCGGGCCTTGCATAGTAGGCCAAGTACTGCGTACTGCGTTCTGGCTACTAGGTACAATAATATATATATATATATATATATATATATATATATATATATATATATATATATATATATATATATATATATATATATATATATATATATATATATATTACCTAAAAGGGATACCACCACTGGTGCAAGTGTAGGGACCCATAGCATCGGAGAAGAAAATAAAGAGTACTAGAGTACTCAGAGAAGACCTTGTGGCTCCTCACTGAACACTTTGATATTCTCTTCTCCTACTACCCCTATTCTTTTTGTGTGTGTGTATATATATCTAACTTTATTTAACATTTCAGACTTTCAACCTCCATACTGTAATAAGCCTATCCCGTTGTCCTTTACTGACTTTTCTTGCGTAATTTCGTCCTCATCTCTTTCATGAGTTTCCCTTTCCCTTTTTTCCCTTCCCTTCCCTCCTCTTTCCCTTTTGCCTTCGTCCTTCTTACCTACCTCTCTTCCCCCTCATATCTGCACCCAGTCACTTTTCCCCTCCCTAATTTTTACCCTCGTTTAAAGCACAAAATTGCCTCTCACCCTCCCGTTCCCCTTTTTTATCGCCGTCTTAAGCGAATACTTCCACCTGATTTCCCCTACTTTCTCCCCTCACCTCACCGTCATCATCTCATATTCCCCTCCCCATTCATACCCTCACCTTATTACAGTCCCTTTCCCGTTCCGTTCCCCCCACGCCCCCTCTCATCACCAGGATCCCCTCACTCGTCTTCCTTTAGCTCATCACCATCATCATCATGCCCCTCTTCCTCCCCTCGTCATCATGTTCCCTCCACCCTTTTCCCCCCCCCTCCGTCATTACCTCATTCCCCTCATCTCCATCTAATCCTCCCCTCTTCCCTCACATCGTCTCGTACCTTCATCCCCTCATCTCCTCTAGATTACTCCCATAATACCCCCTCGGCCCATAACTATAGAGCCGCCCCCCCTCTCCCCTCTACCGTCACCCCCTCGTCGACCTGGTAGTGAGGGTGCAGGTATGAGAGTTACCCCTCACTCCCTCCCCTCACACACTCCCCGCTCTCACTCGCTTCACTCCCTCCTCTTCCATCCATCAGTCGTCTCATCTCCCTCTACCTCCTTTCCCATTACAGTTCTTGGGTGTTACTTGCTCCCCTCTTTCATTCCCTGGGTCACCCCTCACCCTGATCACACCCCTCACCCTGACCCCACCCCCTCACCCTGATCACACCCCCTCACTCTGACCCCACCTCTCACCCCACTCCTCACCCTGCTGCCTGGCCAGCCCCCCCTCACCCTGACCCCCACCTCCTCACTCTGCTCCCTGGCCAGCCCCTCACCCTGGCCAGCCCCTCACCTGTACCCCTCACCCCGGGTGAGAGTAACTAATGTGATGGCCTACAAGCCTGGCTGACTTTTCCTCCCACCTTTCTCCTTCCACTCTCTTTAATTCGTCTTCTGTCACCTTCCTGCTTCTCTATGTCCAAATTTATATCTTTCTTGTACAGGATTTTACAGTACTTTCAGTACCCTAGTTGTTTCTCGTGTGTGTGTGTGTGTGTGTGTGTGTGTGTGTGTGTGTGTGTGTGTGTTCACCTAATTGTGCTTGTGGGGGTTGAGCTCTGCTCTTTCGGCCCGCCTCTCAACTGTCAATCAACTGTTACTACTTTTTTCACACACACACACACACACACACACACACACACACACACACACACACACACACACACACACACACACACTAATTACAGGAAGCGAGTTATGTTATTTTATCACATATGTTATTTTATATTAGTTCATTGTCATTAATTATTTGCTTGATAAAGTTCACATTATATATATAAAATCAGAATGACTGGAAACTGACTTTGATCGAACCCTGGTAAATGTTGTTCCGTACTGACAGTCCGCTCATCCAACCTGTCCTCTCAATACCTCGCCAACTCTCACAGAATCGACCAATCCGTTCGAAATACGTCGTCTTAGTACAATCGCCGAAATATTGACGTTTTCTGTCCATCGATAAGGTACAGGTGGGCGTTGTTTGGGTTCCTGTCAATTGTGTTCAGGCTAAACAGTTGTATTTTTAACGGAGAGGCAGAAACTCGAGGCTCAAAACCCCTGCATTTTAAGATTGCTTCAAACATCAATTTTGTGCCTATTAAAAATATTTCGGCGGCTTTATATGGCAATAGCCTAGTTTTTTTATTTTTTGACACTTCAAAAGTACGGAATTTTTTCGTTCACCTGTAATATAGGCGTATGTGTTCACCTATAGGACAGGCGTATGTGTTCACCTATAGTACAGGCGTATGTGTGTTCATCTGTAATACAGGCGTATATATGTTCACCTATAGTACAGGCGTATATGTGTTCACCTATAGTACAGGCGTATGTGTGTTCATCTGTAATACAGGCGTATATGTGTTCACCTATAGAACAGGCGTATATGTGTTCACCTATAGGACAGGCGTATATATGTTCACCTATAGTACAGGCGTATGTGTGTTCATCTGTAATACAGGAGTATATATGTTCACCTATAGTACAGGCGTATATGTGTTCACCTATAGTACAGGCGTATATGTGTTCACCTATAGAACAGGCGTATATGTGTTCACCTATAGTACAGGCGTATGTGTGTTCATCTGTAATACAGGCGTATATATGTTCACCTATAGTACAGGCGTATGTGTGTTCACCTATAGAACAGGCGTATATGTGTTCACCTATAGAACAGGCGTATATGTGTTCACCTATAGAACAGGCGTATGTGTGTTCACCTATAGAACAGGCGTATATGTGTTCACCTATAGTACAGGCGTATATGTGTTCACCTATAGTACAGGCGTATGTGTGTTCACCTGTAATACAGGCGTATGTTGCTACGAACGCCAACAGTTGAAGTTGTTAGTAGGAATAACTTAAGTTCTTCAGCAAGACGCTCCAACAAGTGTGTTAATTATAAGTGCTCTACACCGCCATCTTGAATACATTCCTACATCATATCGGACTGTATTTCTCAAGTATACGGATTTATTGTTTATTTTGAGTCTCACATATGTTTATGTGGTCACGATGTGGTTATAGCAAGTCTCCCGCCACAGCCAAGGATTTTGTAATCACTGTCTGACACGTCACACCGGGTCTCCTGTCCACGTCCAGTAACTGGTCACCAAAGTGGGACCCAGGGTGGGAGATGCAATAGTGTAGAGTCAAGTAGCAGAGTTCCATAGTGTGAGAGGCATTAGTGAAGCGGAAGGGAGGGGAGGGATGGGAGCGAAGGGAAGGGAAGGGAAGGGAAGGGAAGGGAAGGGAAGGGAAGGGAAGGGAAGGGAAGGGAAGGGAAGGGAAGGGAAGGGGAAGAAAAGGTGGGGGAAGGGGGGGGGGGAGAAAAGTCCAGCAGCAAGGTCATATTTGTTTCCCTTTTTGAAGAGTGTCGGACTTTGAAGTTTTCATTAACGTTACTCAACCTGTAGTGCCTCTGTCCAAGAGCTCCTTGCCACTGTCCAAGAGCTCCTTGCCACTGTCCAAGACCTCCCTGCCACTGTCCAGGCGCTTCCTGCCACTGTCCAGGTGCTTCCTGCCACTGTCCAGGCGCTTCCTGCCACTGTCCAGGTGCTTCCTGCCACTGTCCAGGCGCTTCCTGCCACTGTCCAGGCGCTTCCTGCCACTGTCCAGGCGCTTCCTGCCACTGTCCAGGCGCTTCCTGCCACTGTCCAGGCGCTTCCTGCCACTGTCCAGGCGCTTCCTGCCACTGTCCAGGCGCTTCCTGCCACTGTCCAAGAGCTTCCTGCCACTGTCCAAGAGCTTCCTGCCACTGTCCAGGCGCTTCCTGCCACTGTCCAGGCGCTTCCTGCCACTGTCCAGGCGCTTCCTGCCACTGTCCAAGAGCTTCCTGCCACTGTCCAGGCGCTTCCTGCCACTGTCCAAGAGCTTCCTGCCACTGTCCAAGAGCTTCCTGCCACTGTCCAGGCGCTTCCTGCCACTGTCCAGGCGCTTCCTGCCACTGTCCAGGCGCTTCCTGCCACTGTCCAGGCGCTTCCTGCCACTGTCCAGGCGCTTCCTGCCACTGTCCAGGCGCTTCCTGCCACTGTCCAGGCGCTTCCTGCCACTGTCCAAGAGCTTCCTGCCACTGTCCAAGAGCTTCCTGCCACTGTCCAGGCGCTCCCTGCCACTGTCCAGGCGCTTCCTGCCACTGTCCAGGCGCTTCCTGCCACTGTCCAGGCGCTTCCTGCCACTGTCCAGGCGCTTCCTGCCACTGTCCAGGCGCTTCCTGCCACTGTCCAGGCGCTTCCTGCCACTGTCCAGGCGCTTCCTGCCACTGTCCAGGCGCTTCCTGCCACTGTCCAAGAGCTTCCTGCCACTGTCCAGGCGCTCCCTGCCACTATCCAGGCGCTTCCTGCCACTGTCCAAGAGCTTCCTGCCACTGTCCAGGTGCTTCCTGCCACTGTCCAAGAGCTTCCTGCCACACAATCTTTGCTGGTCTTTTTTTCAGCGTCTCTGCCCGACTTCAAAGAAGAGTTCTCGTCATAATGACATCCTCTTTACTGTATAAAGAATACATTCTTCTGGCGTTCACTGAGCATCTTTGCCTTAGTGGGCACCAGGTTATACCCCCTAACAGTTAGCATCACTGAAATATTGTTGATAATGTTCATGAAGTGGTGTACGTCAGGCTGGGAGCAGCCGTGTCCAACAGCCTGGTTGACCAGTCCAGCAACGAGGAGGCCTGGTCGACGACTGGGCCGCGGGAATGCTAAGCCCTGGAAGCACCTCAAGGTATGGAGGGGGGGATCAAACATGGCCATTAGAGTCATCATCAGCTGGACGAGCAGTTAAGTAACGATTGAGATTCTGATCTACGCTGACGTCAGGAGAAGTAATCAGAGTTTGAGTGACACAACCAAGAAAAATCTGAAAATAAACAGATTTTCAGATTTGTAGATTGGATGTCTAATTTTCAAGCCCATTGGTGTGACTCTCTACAGAGTTTGATAGCTTAAGTCAAGGTTTTGCTTCATCTGTAAGTCGCTCTATCCTTTCTAAAGTGTCTCTCACGACGCCCACTCAAACAATGGTGTGGAGGCGATGCTGTAAACGTGGTGTGCTGTAGAAAATGGGGGAGGGGGGGGGGTACACTGTAGACCAGCGTGGGAGACAGGTGGTGACGGGGGGAGTCACAAGCGTGGGAGACAGGTGGTGACGGGGGGAGTGACAAGCGTGGGAGACAGGTGGTGACGGGGGAGTGACAAGCGTGGGAGACAGGTGGTGACGGGGGGAGTGACAAGCGTGGGAGACAGGTGGTGACGGGGGAGTGACAAGCGTGGGAGACAGGTGGTGACGGGGGAGTGACCAGCATGGGAGACAGGTGGTGACGGGGGAGTGACAAGCGTGGGAGACAGGTGGTGACGGGGGAGTGACAGGCGTACGAGTGACGGTGGGTGTTGCAACAGGTATGGAAGCCTGTCGCAAGGCAAATATTTGCAAGAGTGGAGGCTCTTGCTTGAAGGATCTCCCGAAAACATCTACAATTTGCTTTTCGAACGGGTCTTTGATTTTCGAACACTTTTCACATCTACAATGTTCCTTTATACTTCCACCGTAAATCCCATTTGTAACAATTATATTCATTATATTTATCATTACATTTCACGATTTATCTTCCACTTATGTAAACATTCAAGATTTACTTATGTTGTAATGTTTCCCCTCATATTCCCTCCATCTCCCCTTTTCTTACATGATACAATCGAAAAAAGTGGGAAGAGGGGAACTGGCCCAATAGTGGAGAATGGTAGTTAATACAGAGGGAAGACGGATGAAGGGGAAAAACATCAAGAAAGGCGATCAGGGGAGAGGGGGGCGATCAGGGGAGAGGGAGGGGGCGATCAGGGGAGAGGGAGGGGGCGATCAGGGGAGAGGGAGGGGGCGATCAGGGGAGAGGGAGGGGGCGATCAGGGGAGAGGGAGGGGGCGATCAGGGGAGAGGGGGGGGCGATCAGGGGAGAGGGGGGGGCGATCAGGGGAGAGGGGGGGGCGATCAGGGGAGAGCGATCAGGGGAGAGGGGGGGCGATCAGGGGAGAGCGATCAGGGGAGAGGGGGGCTATCAGGGGAGAGGGGGGCGATCAGGGGAGAGGGGGGGCGATCAGGGGAGAGGGGGGGCGATCAGGGGAGAGGGGGGGCGATCAGGGGAGAGGGGGGCGATCAGGGGAGAGGGGGGGCGATCAGGGGAGAGGGGGGGCGATCAGGGGAGAGGGGGGCGATCAGGGGAGAGGGGGGGCGATCAGGGGAGAGGGGGGGCGATCAGGGGAGAGGGGGGCGATCAGGGGAGAGGGGGGGCGATCAGGGGAGAGGGGGGGCGATCAGGGGAGAGGGGGGCGATCAGGGGAGAGGGGGGCGATCAGGGGAGAGGGGGGCGCGATCAGGGAGAGGGGGGCGATCAGGGGAGAGGGGGGCGATCAGGGAGAGGGGGGGCGATCAGGGGAGAGGGGGGGGCGATCAGGGGAGAGGGGGGCGATCAGGGGAGAGGGGGGGCGATCAGGGGAGAGGGGGGGGCGATCAGGGGAGAGGGGGGGGCGATCAGGGGAGAGGGGGGGGCGATCAGGGGAGAGGGGGGGGCGATCAGGGGAGAGGGGGGGCGATCAGGGGAGAGGGGGGGCGATCAGGGGAGAGGGGGGGGGCGATCAGGGGAGAGGGGGGGCGATCAGGGGAGAGGGGGGGCGATCAGGGGAGAGGGGGGGGGCGATCAGGGGAGAGGGGGGGCGATCAGGGGAGAGGGGGGCGATCAGGGGAGAGGGGGCGATCATGGGAGAGGGGGGCGATCAGG
>NC_091170.1:37993421-38013421 GCF_040958095.1 Procambarus clarkii
AATTAGTTAACAATGGATTCGAGGCTTCCGAGTTGTTCAACTCGGGTTTTCTCATTTTGATGACGTGAATTGATGAGCCCATCATGTAAACAATGCAGTCCAGACTCATTAACAAAAACCAAATGTTCGTTAAATGGAGGCGCCAAATCCGCTATTTATGAATGAAAACGCTTAACACACACGACTCTGAATTGACGTTTGAACATTGCTCACGACCCGTCCTCGATTCGAGGCCATTCCATCCAGCGGTCGACCCCACAGACGCATTCATAAATTTTTAAATGCTGTTCATTCACAACAGGAATTTTTTCAAATATAAATTAATATTATAATAGCATATTGTGCATATATAGGCATAGGTTAGGTTAGGAGTTTAGGTTTTGTTGGCGAATATTTATAGTACGTGGGTGAAGCATTTACAGCGTTGTGGTTCGAACAAAATTCGTCAGTGAAACATTTGTTCCGGAAGTGTTCGAACGAAATCAGCTGAGAGTCGTGTGTAAACCGTTTTCCATTCATAAACAGGGGGTTTGGCGGGTGCATGGAATCACTTTTGGGTCTTTGTCTGGAGGATAGGCTGGTTGCTCAAGCAGTAGTTCGCTGAAGCTTTCAAATCGCAGTCCGTCCTCTTAACAAAAATCCAAAAGTGATTCCATGCACCCGCCAAACCCCCAGCTGTTTATGAATGGAAAACGGTTTACACACGACTCTCAACTGATGACGATCGAACACTTCCGGAACAAATGTTTTACTGACGAATTTTGTTGGAACCACAACGCTGTAAATGCTTCTCACACGTACTACAAATCACCAACAGAACCTGAACACCAAACCTAATCTAGACCTAACTATACACTCGATTCTAATATATATATATTCAAATTTAGATAAAATACCTATTTTGAATGCACTGTTTTACAATTGCAATTGGTGGGTTAAAATTGATTCCAAAAAGTTCGTGGCACCAACATAAAGCTCTACTAATATAACTTAAAAAACAAAACAAAAATGTTTAAACAAATAGAGGTTTATTTAGAGCTCAGTGCGGGAGTTAAGGGCACCAGGAAAGGATGAAAGGGGGGGGGGGGGGGGGGGAGGGAGCTCAACCTCTGAACTTTCCTGAAGAAAAAGCCGCGGTGATGTGACAACAAATTCTCAAGGGAGTCAACAAAGGAAATGTTTAAGATGAGAAACAATGGAACCTGAGGCCAAGGATTAAAGTTAGATCCTCGAATGAGAAACATTTACACGAAAAACTACCCTGGAAACAGTTCTATAATCTCTCTCTTCACCCCCCCTCTCTCTCTCTCTCGCGCTCTCACTCTCTCGCTCTCTCACTCTCTCTCTCGCACTCTCTCTCGCACGCATGCAAACAAGACAGACCTGTCCCAAGAAGCCCTCATCAAGAGGATATCATCCGCGGCATATGCTAGGTTGGCCAACATGAGAAATGCCGTTAGCAGCTTGTGTAATGAATCATTTTTATTTTAGAACCTTGTATACCACGTATGTCAGACAAGTGCTGAAGTATACAGCAATAGCGTCGAGTCAAGGACAAGACTAAATTGGAGAAGGTTCAAAGATTTACCACCAGACTGGTATCCAAGCCGAGGAGTATGAGCTATTAGAAAAGACTACGGGAACTAAACCTCAGGTCTTTGATAGTTAGGGGAGACATGATCACTACATACAACATTCTCAAAGGAATTGATAAGGTAGATAAAAACAGATTATTTAACCTAGGTAGTACACGCACAGTTGGACGCGGGTGGAAACTGAGTACCCAAATGAGCCACGGACACAGTAGAAAGAACTTTAATTGGCAAAGCAAATAACAAATGGAATGCACTAGGCAGTGATGTGGTGGAGGCTGACTCCATACACAGTTTCAGTTGTAGATATGATAGAGCCCAGTAGGCTCAGTAATCTGTACACCAGTTGATTAACAGTTAAGAGGCGGACCAAAGAGCCGAAGCACAGTTAGGAGAGTACACATGCAGGCAACTAAGTAAGAATGAAGCTGGGTTTTGGCAACAGGCGGCCAGCCATAAGGTACTCAATAGGAGAGGAGAGGCAACCCTCCTGGTATCGAACACGGATACATATGAACATCGGGGTTGATATGACACCGAACCTGTCGCCAGAGGCTCAAATCAGCGGCGTATACAAGGATGGTCAACTCATGAACTACCTTTAGAAATCTAAGGAATCATTCAGGACGGTGTGTGTGTGTGTGTGTGTGTGTGTGTGTGTGTGTGTGTGTGTGTGTGTGTGTGTGTGTGTGTGTGTGTGTACGTACGTACGTGTACGTGCGTGCCTGCCTCCCTCACATCTCAAGTTAAACAGACGAATACTTCCTTCTGTCTGATTCGTAACTGTTTAATTTTATTGTGTGAAGTCTCGTTTACTGATAACAAACTTGTTAGCCAATCCCTACCATGTTTCTACCTGTTTGCCAGTTGAATACATTCAGATAATGATCCTATTTAGTGAATACTCACTTTCCCTTAATTTTGACAAAATTCACAACTGGAAAAGGCCGTTAAGCTGTTTTCAAATTGTTATAAAACAGGTTTTCAGGTTAGTCATGTTTTCTCCCCAGAGATTATATATATATAGTCGTAATGGCTTGGCGCTTTCCCCCTGATATTTCCCTTCCTCCTCAGAGATAAGACAGGCGACTAAAAAAAAAAAAAAAAACATTCCAGAAAATCATTATCACAATGTGTGTGTATAGTTGTTATCGTGGCTATAAGAGGCACTCGTGGTAACGACTGGGAACAGTGCCTCTGGAGGTAACAATGGCGCCGTCGTTGAATACTTATGTTCGTTGTTAATGTCCTCCGTGTCGAGTGGCGGGTTGTCGTGCGTCTGGGTAGTGGCGAGTGCGACGGGTCGTTACCCCCTTGGGGTCGTGTTGTCGCCGCGTCTCAGCCCCGTGAAGACGCTTGACTCGGCCACCAGGTTGGGTTGAGTGGTGTACTTAAGGTGATACTCAAGGTCTTACTCAAGGTGGTGAGTAACACCTTGGCGAGGTGAAGCGTTATACTGGGCTGAGTGAGGTAGTGGCGAGGAGTGACGTTAGTGTGTCACACTGGGTGGCGCTGTGGGGAGTGTATCATACTGTGGGTGACGCTGTGGGGAGGGTGTCACACTCTTGGAGGTGTAACTTTATGATCAGAATTTACTATGGGCATCCTATCCTATTCAATCTTACCCTCTCCTCCTCCCTTCACCAATGCCCTCTACTCCTTCACCATTAACCTTCGCCGCTTCTGGTAACCGCCAATCGGGCCCCAAGTTAAAGATATCTACTTGCCTACTTCAGCTCCGTAATTACGCTAGACGAGAGCCGTACGGCGTAAAACTTGCTACCCTGACCTTTATAAGGGAGGGAGGGAGGGAGGGGGAAGGCAGGGACGGAAATAGGAAAATGGGGGAAGAAAGCAGAACAAATTTAAAAGCAGAGGAGATTATGATTGAGAGTTGATTTATTTATTGTGTACGAGTCGTCTCCGGGTGCCCCCGAGTCCCTCCTTCAGTTCCACACTCCTTTCCCCTCCCTCCCAGTCTTTCCCCTCCCTCCCAGTCTTTCCCCTCCCTCCCAGTCTTTCCCCTCCCTCCCAGTCTTTCCCCTCCCTCCCAGTCTTTCCCTTCCTCCCAGTCTTTCCCTTCCTCCCAGTCTGACAAGTGAGCTCTAAATGAATGTTCGAGCAGCCCTCATCTGCAGTCTGCAGCAGTCCTCATATACAAACATCCAAAGTCCATTCCATGTACCCACCAAACCCCATGTTTATATATGAAAAACGGTTTACACACGACTCACAACTGTTGACGTTCGAACACTTCCGGAACAAGTGCTTCACTGACGAAGTTTGTTCGATCCACAAAGCTGTAAATGCTTCACCCACGTACTACAAATACAAATAATTGCCAACAGAACCTAAACACCTAACCTAACCTATGCCTATATATGCACAATATACTAATATATTATATTATTAATTTATATTTGAGAAAATTCCCGTTTTGAATGAAAAGCATGTTAAAATTAATGAATGCGTCTGTGGGGTTGACCGATGGATGGAATGGACTTGGTCTGAGGACAGGTGCTTCACTACACCTCATGATGAATTCTGTAATATTTTAAATTGACCTGGAAGTTTTTTTGTTCACTGATTTTTTATATATATTGTAAAACAAACTCACTGATGTCCACAAAATTCTCAAAAAATTCTATTATACTGCGCTGGTAATTTGCTGTAATATGCAAACGTTAGTGTTGACAGCACCCAGCCAGGAGGCTCTCCACGGTGGTGCTGCGTAATTATAATAAATAAATAAATTAATATATATATATATATATATATATATATATATATATATATTTTCAGGAGAAGAAAATATCAGTGTTAAGTGAGGATCCAGAAGCAAGTCACGTCATTCTAAGAAAACTGAGAACTTGACAGTTCTTGAAATATGAAAGTTTGGCAACAGAATGGCGGTGCTTCGCTAGGTGGAAGACATACATCAAATACACTACCCTATGGTGTATACATCATACACTAGTGTATGTTCCCCATCTTATTATGGCAGCAGTTCTTCCTAAGCCCGCTCTCTTCTAGTGTAAAGGTTAAGTGCCGGTGGGTCAAGATAACTTAACAAGTTTGGTTATCGTCTAGCGACTTCCTCCGGAGGGGGAAGAAGGGAAAGGGGATGGGGTGGGGAAAGGGGGTGCATAGTGAGGAGGAGTAGGGAAGAGAGGAGGAAAGCAAGAGGCTGCAATACAAGAGGAGCGTCACAGATCAGGAACATTTTTGTCCTCTTGCTCTTGTTCAATATGTCGTGGAGGCAGTGTTGATGTCGGACACTTTACCCATTAAGAGTTACAAGAGAGTTGCTCTTCGAGTGAAATCGCCGGGGCAGGACCCAGTAATAGTTAAATGGCTGAGGCAAATGTAATGGTTAAATTAACTGTCTCCAAACACGCTGGAGCCCCGACTGTAAACGTTTTTACGGGACGTCCCAAGCCAAAAAGCCAGGGATCGGGACGCCTCCGCTCTGGCCGCCAGAAAATTGAAGTAAACTCGGAATGGCTCCAAGGTTGAATTCTAATTAGCCAGATACGTTTAACTGATCCTTAACGGCCAGTGTGGGTTCCAATTATCTTCCGGAGCGGAGGACGGCGCGCTGGCCGTCTGCGCGGGCCCAATAAAACAAAGGTAATAAAATTAAACACTCGGCTCATTTCCAGGGAAGCCAATCGTTTCCGTGACAGTTGTGGATTCTTCCAGGCAGCGAGGAGTCGAGGCATCCAGAGAGCTGGAGCCAGGGAGGCGCCGGCCAGCGCTGGGGGGGGGAGGGACACTTTTACCCCCCTCTTGGAGATTTCTCTCATATTTTTTCCCCCCATTTTTTTCCCTTCCCATTTTGGGAACTATTGTCTCCTCAGGAGCTTTGATTTAGAAGATAGAGTTGAGGCAGGTGGCGGCTCATCTTGTGTTAGATAACTATTTTATTTGCTAAGAGTTCTTGCTAGCTATTGTGTACTTGTCTATTTGTGGTTTAGAATTGAGTTTCAGCTCTTGGATTCGGTCTTTCCCGTCTTTGGTCGTTTAGTACTGCCTCCCGACCTTCAGGTGCCAACCACCTCGTCATGAGTGTCACACAGCTCTTGACATAAAAGAGTACTTCTTTAAGTTCCTGTGGATCATAGTGGCCCAGTTTCTATTAATGTACTCATGCTGTTGATGCTCAATCTAATCTCTCCCTCTTCCACATTATTCCCCGCAGTATTTCGTGTGTATAATTGCCTATTTGTACTTAACTATTCGTACTTGCATATTTGTTTTCGCCTATTTTTCAAAAAATTTTTGTTTGTTCATGGTATATGTACGCCTTTCATCTTTCAATCCGCTTGTGGTGTAATGCATTATTATTAACATCTTTATTGAAAAAAATAATTACAATTTTGCCTAATCTGAGGATTTCAATTAAGTCTTATTAAAGTGAGGATAATGCTCGTATTCACTGCCACACAGGTCAGAGGGTCATACATAAGACAATAGGTCTAAACTGTAGGCTGAAGCACATATATATTTACACATGGTTACAATCAATAAGCACATGGTTACAATCAGTGTTTTAATGTATGAATATGTAAATACAACTTTCTGTTGTGCACTGCCACACAAGGGTAGGGATGGGTTCATTAGTGATGCAGCTTAAAATTAATATAAATAGAATTGTTCTTCATTCTTTAAAATGGACAAGCAAATTTTGGATAAATTGTTAGGATGTCGTCCAGAACACCTGAGTCAATGAAATAGTTACACAGTTGGTGGTACAAGAGATCAGGAGGTCTAAAGTCTTTTACGGTTTCACATTCAACAATATAGTGTTCTAGTGAATGCATTAAAGGTTTGTAACAGAGTTTACAATCTGAATATTCTGGTAGTGGTGTAACACCGCTCTATTGTAACACCGCCACTAAAATGCACCACTATAATGGAACACAAAAAATGGTTACTAATGTAAACACTACTTATCCTGAGTAACACTTCCTCATCGGTTGCACTTGATAACACTGTTATGAAACACGGTAATGTGAGCTGACATATGATGGTTACACCGGAACCAAAAGATACACTGCCAATAAGGAAATGCTAACACAAGGATTAAATACGCTGCCACCATCTGCCTTTGACCATTGAAACTATATCAAGCAACGAGGCAAGAAACATTGCTTGACTTGGAGAGTACTTTCTAGGACTGTCATTAATTATGAAAACGGTTGTCAACCACTATATCCAAAAGGCTAAGAGGATTCAACAATTGACACAGACGGGAAATTTAACAAAAGTTTATTGAGACCAAAATTATGTCAATCACCACTTATAAATCCTACTCTAACATTGGCAAAGTTAAGAAATTTGGACATGGAACAAAATTTCAGAGATCACACACATTACCTTAAGACCTCTGTCTCTCCCTGGCTGAGATGTTCTTCACAGACCCGCTCTCGATCCCGGTGTACCGCACTCTGCCTCTCTAAGTCCCTAAAGGACCTCTATATACAACCCCCACAGGGGGGAGGGGGAGATCTGCTGTTGCTAACCACCAAGAGTGTACAAACACTCAAGAAATATTTCAAAAAGCTTGTTTGACATTCACCATACACTCTTCAAGAGAGGAGTTATTAATTACATGTGACTGACCTCTGACCTGGCCAAAAAGGGGGAGATCCAGGGATGTTTACACATAAGAATCTGGAGTCTAATTTCCTTGCATGAAATATTACATACTTGAAACTATGCTGACTAAGACTAACCCAGGAATTTTTAATCAATATACAAGATAAACCGGAGGTCATCTGGGCTGACCTCTTGGAGAAGGCTTCCCTGGGTGTGAACTCTAAGGGGGGGGGGGAGGTCCTGGGTGTTACAGTGGCTCAGCCTCACTAACCTGCCAGATGTGTGTATAGTCAAGGCAAATTCGCGCAATGACTACATCACATTGCCTGGTCCGGTTACTGTGCTGACCATACAAATACCTGTTATTACAAAAGTTGTCTCAGCTTTTAATACTGCAGCTTTCAGGTGTCTGGGAATTTGTTAGTTTTTCTAAATCTGAATGAATTTCTTAATCTGTGTGTTTCTTATAATTGCAGTAGAAAATCCAAAGTCATAATCAGTGTTTTCTTTCCTGCAAGCCTCATTGGCCAATTGATCTAAAAAGTCATGTTTTCTAACTCCAACATGGGATGTGATCCACACAAATTTTATACAATAGTTATTATCATTGGCAAAAATTACATTCCATTTAATATTACAAGCTACTTCAGACATACATTGTGATGGGTTATTTAAGGAATGCAGAGCACTTTTAGAGTCACAGAATATCACTCCATCACCATTGAGCTTAAGGTACTCAAAAGCTAGATAAATACCCAATAGCTCACTCTGTGTCGTGCTTGCCCAATCGTTCAATCTCAGAAATGCAGCGAGTTCCGGCACAAGCCTACACGATCTTTCCTACTTCTGAAATTGTGGATGGAGTTGACTATTATTTTCTCGTCTCCCGGTGTAGGTTCAACACCTGCCAGGTCTCTCGTTGCAGGTTCAACACCTGCCAGGTCTCTCGTTGCAGGTTCAATACCTGCCAGGTCTCCCGTTGCAGGTTCAACACCTGCCAGGTCTCCCGTTGCAGGTTCAACACCTGCCAGGTCTCCCGTTGCAGGTTCAACACCTGCCAGGTCTCCCGTTGCAGGTTCAACACCTGCCAGGTCTCCCGTTGCAGGTTCAACACCTGCCAGGTCTCCCGTTGCAGGTTCAACACCTGCCAGGTCTCCCGTTGCAGGTTCAACACCTGCCAGGTCTCCCGTTGCAGGTTCAACACCTGGTTCCTTGAGTGTCACCAGACTGACAACCCCCCCTAACCCCCCCCCCCCCCATCCCCGTCAATCTAGTGATGACGTAAATTCATACTGTGACGAGTTGTAGTTCTCAGTGTCAACGTGAGTGCCTCACCTGCCGGCAAGAGTTCTCGGTGTAATTTCTTAGATGTTTCTGCATGTGTCTCTGGGTGGCCTCTAGAGTTTAAACCAACCAAAAATTGTTACAGTGCAAAGATTTATTTTTGTTTATGGAATAAAATCTATTAGATATTTGGTTATATGAATATCATATGCTCAAAATACAGATGAAACAAAGATGAAGTAATTACGGTTGGTTAAAAAAAAAATACATATTACGTAATACAGAAAAAATACGTAATACAGAAACACTGTGGGATGAAGTTTGTGTCACGTCTCTTTCGCCACAAGTTCTGTGGATCACCTGTTCACCAGTGGTTAACATACCTTCCTCTGGTCGTTGTATGCAGCAATTTGGTAGTCTGAGCCAAGCTGCTCACCGAATAGTCAATAAAGGCACCGAGGAGGTTCAGTTAACCTTCTCTAATCAAAGATAAAAATATCAGCGGTTTAATATCAACCAAGATACTGTGCATAAAGTGAGTTCGGCATCACGAAAAGACATAATGCATTTGATATCCCGTAGGAATAACATATCGTCATACACACGGTAAGTCAGTTGTATATTGACGAAAATGTGCCACAGGTCACAGCTTCCAATGAAGCTGTGACCTGTGACCAGCAACTCGGAGGAACCCGACGGGAAAAACTCTATGGAACATCTCAAGCCTGAAAGAAAGTCTCTAAGAGTCATTGGCAATCTTGAGACAACATTATTGTGTCAGTTTGTCTTCCTCGCTGGTTCGTCGTTTGCTCTAAGAATTTATGGCACGTTTGGCTTCAACGGTATCGTGTTAGAGGGTCAGTGCCCTCCTGTACTGAGTGCAGTCCAGTCCAGCTCCTGTTTGCTGAACTTATTACTGTTAGGGTCCCAAATACAGCTCCTGATTGGCTGGTTGTATTATTTTTTTTTCAAATCGTCCCTAATATTGGCCGGTCCATTGAGATTTGTCCCCGTTCAGGCACACGCTTGGCTCCCTCACCAGCTCTTAACATTAACTCTCACAAACAACAGTGCGGGGAGGATTAACTGCATATTAATGCAGAGCGCAATGTGTTCATTTACACAGTGTACTCGTGGATTAGCTCTGAGAACATGTTAACTGTGACCTGTGAACGGGAGAGTTTTATTCTGCTCCCCATTCTGCTGCCGCTCTCCCCATTCTGCTGCCGCTCTCCCCATTCTGCTGCCGCTCTCCCCATTCTGCTGCCGCTCTCCCCATTCTGCTGGTAAATTACCCATTTTGTTAGCGCGCGCTCTATTCCGCTAGCTCTGTCCTTATTTTGTTAGCTCTATTCTTCGCCCCCTCCGTCTATTCTTCGCCTCCTCCCCTCTATCCTTCGCCCTCTCCCCTCTGTCCTTCGCCCTCTCCCCTCTGTCCTTCGCCCTCTCCCTCTGTCCTTCGCCCTCTCCCTCTGTCCTTCGCCCTCTCCCTCTGTCCTTCGCCCTCTCCCTCTGTCCTTCGCCCTCTTCCTCTGTCCTTCGCCCTCTCCCTCTATCCTTCGCCCTCTCCCTCTATCCTTCGCCCCCCCTCCCTCTATCCTTCACCCTCTCCCTCTGTCCTCCCCTCTGTAGAGTGCGGTGTGTAGGGACAACATGGGAAGCCATTATCATTATCTTGTTTTCAGCTCTTCACTACAGGTTTCTCGCTCCGTTGCCCCTGCCAGGGGAGCCTGGTGATGGGCGGCGGGAAGGTCAGTGGTCTAGTGATGGGCGGCGGGAAGGTCAGTGGTCTAGTGATGGGCGGTGGGAAGGTCAGTGGTCTGGTGATGGGCGGCGGGAAGGTCAGTGGTCTGGTGATGGGCGGTGGGAAGGTCAGTGGTCTGGTGATGGGCGGCGGGAAGGTCAGTGGTCTGGTGATGGGCGGCGGGAAGGTCAGTGGTCTGGTGATGGGCGGCGGGAAGGTCAGTGGTCTAGTGATGGGCGGCGGGAAGGTCAGTGGTCTGGTGATGGGCGGCGGGAAGGTCAGTGGTCTGGTGATGGGCGGCGGGAAGGTCAGTGGTCTGGTGATGGGCGGCGGGAAGGTCAGTGGTCTAGTGATGGGCGGCGGGAAGGTCAGTGGTCTGGTGATGGGCGGCGGGAAGGTCAGTGGTCTGGTGATGGGCGGCGGGAAGGTCAGTGGTCTGGTGATGGGCGGTGGGAAGGTCAGTGGTCTGGTGATGGGCGGTGGGAAGGTCAGTGGTCTGGTGATGGGCGGTGGGAAGGTCAGTGGTCTGGTGATGGGCGGTGGGAAGGTCAGTGGTCTGGTGATGGACGGTGGGAAGGTCAGTGGTCTGGTGATGGGCGGTGGGAAGGTCAGTGGTCTGGTGATGGGCGGCGGGAAGGTCAGTGGGCGATCAGGAAACAACAACAGTGATCTCCCTTCCCATTTATTCTCATCCCTCCCTCACTTTTCTCCTTGCCTCGTTCACATCTCTTCCACTTGCTTGCGTTCTTTCTCCGCATTATTCACCATGTTCTCATCCTATCACTGTTTCCTCCTCCTCCTCCTCTTCCCCCTCAAATCTCCTCTCATTCGCAATCGTTCCATACCTTTATCCTTCATTTTCAAATTTTTATCCTCCCTTTCCCTTCCCTCCCCTCCACCCTTCCCCTTCCCTTCCCTCCGCCCCTCCCCTTCCCTCCAAAACGTGTTCCGTCATCATATTGGACACATCATCAGGGACAGGAAGACAGCGGCCTGATAATGACATTCAACGCTGTTATTCGCGACTTTTGTCCCAAGTCTTCAAATTACTTTGTACACACACTGAGGCGCCCTCTTCCTCCGCCCCTCCCCCCCCCCCTCCACGGTGCCCTGGAGAGTGAGAGGAGTGAGAGAGAGAGAGGGAGAGGAGAGGTGCTTCGGGGACGTGAATGGAGGGAGGGAGAGAGAGACACTGCCTCGCCATGCACTCCATGTATATGGAGATTGAGAAGAGTGCATGAATCGAGGTGAGAGGTGAATGAAGGAAGGGAAAAGATGCGTGGAGGGAGAAGGAGAGAGAGAGGAGAGGGCGAAGGAGAATATGGGATTGTGAGGAAAGAAAAGAACATTTTTTTAGAACGGGAATAAAAGTTTGGTAAAGTTGAGCAGGTATTCACAGTAAGGAAAAAGGGGGAGGAAAACGGCGAGAGTAGGCGGGAGAATAACGGAGGATGGAATAAAGATTGGAAGTAGAGAGGACATGCAGATGAATTTAGGGTGAGGAGAACCTTAGAACAGAATGATAGAAACTTACGAAATTAAGTGGAGGAAGATTAAAGATAAACAATAGAACAAATAAAAATGAATGAAACGTATATTTGACAAAATCGAATAGTTAACAAAAATATCCATAACGTACAGATACAAAAAGATATGGAAATTAGTAGAAGATAATTACATAGAAACACGATGAAGATACAATTAAGTGGTAAAGAAACAATTAAACTTTTGTCGTCAACTTCGTTATTATTTTTATCATCATAGTTTTTTGTCACCACCACCTTCGTCACCACCACCACCACCACCACCACCACCACCACCACCACCTTCGTCACCATCATCACCACCACCACCACCACATGTTTTAGCAAGGAAAACGCCGGGCCAATGCTTTTTTTAAATTAACACATTAGGTACATCAGCATTTGTGCAGCTACCCAAGGGAAGTACAGTGTGTCAAAAAGCTAGCTACGCGATGCTAAAAAAATCCCCATCACACAGGATGGTTAGTCATACAGAGGCATGTGATCAACAGTCTGCACTGACAGACTCTGGGTGCATTGTGAGGATATCAACAACACAAGAGTGAATAAGGCAGCAGTGACACCGGGTCCCCATCTCACAGGATAGTTAGTCATACAGGGCCATATGTTCAGTAGCCTCAGGCCTCAGCCACAACTGCAGCAATGATGAAGTCTACGGAATTCTCTCGTCACATTTCACTAACAAATTTCCTCCCATTAGCCGGTCATCCCTAGGAACGTCAGTATAGATCACCGTGTATTTACGCCTGTTGGACATGTGGCTACACAGAGGGTTCGAAAGTTTGTTTGGTTACATCATGTTGGTTATGAGATGGGTAGGCAGAGGAGAGGGGGGGGGGGGGGGCGCCCTCTTCCCTACCTACCTCACATCGGAAGGTGTAGTTGTGAGAGGTGAACCTGGGGGCGTTGTAGGTGGTAGAGGCTCTTGGGGCGTTGTATGAAATGAATATCATAATACAGGTAGTTTGTCTTGGGAGATTCTTGACGTAACCATAATGTATTTCTTCTCTGATTGCAGGTAAGGTGTTCATTGAGGCGACCGGGTGTGTCGAGGAGCAGAACAGGTACGGTAGTATTACACATGTTTTGTGGTATTTTACACATGTTTTGCGTATTACACATGTTTTGTGGTATTGCGCAGATATTGCGCACTCGTTACAGATAGCCCAGTCAAATTGGCATTTGAGGTATGCATTCCAAATAACTGGCTGGGAACTGCTGGGATATATTTTTTAGGCTCGTCTCATATGATCGTCCACAAAAAAAAAAAAATCCCCCTAAAAATCCCTTTGCGGGTTTTCTGACATTTTGAATAGAAGTTGGCATATTGGATTTTGTAAGTGTTTATGAAAAACAGCTACTACTGGCGATCTAATTGATCTGGAGAGTTGATTTTTTTAATGGTTTTAAGAAATCTAAAAGTAATAGAATCCGTGTTGACTATTGAAGACACATTGCAGGTGTGTTGGTATAGTGATCGTTACAGGTGTAGCGAAGTCATGCGTGTTGCAATTTACAGGTATACTAACGTCGGAATATTGAATTAATAACTTGTTATCGATGACATAAAGAGAGAATTCAGTACCACGCAGAAGGGATAACATCAGGGTTTGGTTCCCTAAGGACACACAACCAACCTGGATGTGGTAATGTGACACACACACACACACACACACACACACACACACACACACACACACACATACACACATACACACACACACACACACACACACACACACACACACACACACACACACACCCAACCAACCAACCAACCAACCAACCAACCTGGACACAGAGTGCTGCAGGAATGGTGGGACTGGGCATAGCAAGTTGTGCCAAGATATCGACGCAGCCTTAGCGACCATGGTCAGGGGCCAGCGATGAACTAAGCGAAATAAGCGCTCTTTTGTTAGGCTCAGTGGCCCACCCTCGCCTGCTCTTCTCGCGTATGTTCTCATATCTTTGTTATATCGTATGTTCTTCTCCTCGCGTCCTAGTGATGGAGAGAATCCTGCTGTGTGTGTTTAACCAGGACTGGTGTGTGGGGGAAGAGTGGTGAAGAGCCGGGTATGGGGATGACTTGAGGTATAGGAGTGGTGCAGGTGAGTGTAAACCAGGTGTGGTGGCAGGTGTGTGCGTGTATTTGCAAGAACTGTAGAAACATGACGAGCTCTTTATCATGCTCTTTGTCTAAGCTCTTTGTTATATATCACACCACATACTGTCACCCTCTCCACCCATCACCTTGACCATGACTCATAATTTTCTTTCCCCCATACTTTCCCCCCCTAGTTATTTTTTTCCATTATTTTCCTCCCCATTGATGCTTCAAGCCACTGAGGCATCACGCACTAAGTGACTGTTAAAGTGGCACTTGGCACTTGAAGGGAACCTGGAGTGCCAGATTATGCTCTCATAACTGCTCGTGTGTGTGTGTGTGTGTGTGTGTGTGTGTGGTGTGTGTGTGTGTGTGTGTGTGTGTGTGTGTGTGTGTGTGTATGTCGGACAGGTATGTGGACTTTTTATACTTGGCACTGTGCTCTGTGCTCTCTGTATATTATATATATATATATATATATATATATATATATATATATATATATATATATATATATATATATATATATATATATATATATATATATATATTAGTATATTTTGGTAGCAGTCTTTCCTGTAGACATATTTTATTAAATATGACCGAAAAAGTAAGATTAATAATTCTAACACGAATTTTCTCAATCTTTCGTACATTATGCTTCACTGTTGGAGGTAAATCAAAAATCACTTCTCCAAAATTCATTTTTATTTCTAGTCTGACGCGACACGGGCGCGTTTCGTAAAACTTATTACATTTTCAAAGACTTCACAAATACACAACTGATTAGAACTTGCGTTTCCCTGATTTTATATCTACATTTGAGTGAGGTGGGAAGGGTGATGTGGCATTACATTTGAGTGAGGTGGGAAGGATGATGTGGCATTAGAGGATATTAATAGGGTATTAAAAGTATCAACACAAGACAGAACACGAAACAATGGATATTGAATAGAAGTGTTTGTAGAAAGCCTATTGGTCCATATTTCTTGATGCTTCTATATTGGAGCGGAGTCTTGAGGTGGGTAGAATATAGTTGTGCACAACTATATTCTACCCACCTCAAGACTCCGCTCCAATATAGAAGCATCAAGAAATATGGACCAATAGGCTTTCTACAAACACTTCTATTCAATATCCATTGTTTCGTGTTCTGTCTTGTGTTGATACTTTTAATACCCTATTAATATCCTCTAATGCCACATCATCCTTCCCACCTCACTCAAATGTAATGCCACATCACCCTTCCCACCTCACTCAAATGTAGATATAAAATCAGGGAAACGCAAGTTCTAATCAGTTGTGTATTTGTGAAGTCTTTGAAAATGTAATAAGTTTTACGAAACGCGCCCGTGTCGCGTCAGACTAGAAATAAAAATGAATTTTGGAGAAGTGATTTTTGATTTACCTCCAACAGTGAAGCATAATGTACGAAAGATTGAGAAAATTCGTGTTAGAATTATTAATCTTACTTTTTCGGTCATATTTAATAAAATATATATATATATATATATATATATATATATATATATATATATATATATATATATATATATATATATATATATATATATAAATAACTGAAAACTCACACCCCAGAAGTGACTCGAACCCATACTGCCAGGAGCACTCTGCTGGCGTACAGGATCCCTTAACCGCTCGACCAACACGACTGGACAAAAGAGGATGGTAGCCGAGGCTATTTCCATCCCCCCGCCGGCACTCGGTTGGTAATCTTGGGCATGGCATTTTATCAAATCAAATTTGGGGCTAAAAGAAGATAAATCAGACTGAAAGAGGAGAAAACAATTACACTAAAAACGTACACAGGGAACTAGGTTCTTTTTATAGTCAAGAACTCTGTTTGGACCGCGCATAAAGGACCGCACATCCACACCAGGCAGTGTGGATGCTTAGCGATAACCAGAATTGGGCTGGGACATCGTTATCTGTGGTAGTTGTAAACACCACAGATAACGACCTACAACACACAACACACTCGACAACATTATACAATTGAAGGTCAAATAATCAGTGACTTTTAGATCATGAGATGCGAGGTTAGATAAAGCAGATCAAAGGTAGAGTAAGCCTCTGAATTGCACCAATAATTTAAATTCATCTACAGCTTCTATGGGCGAGACCGCGTAAGGATTAGAAATATTTGCATCAAAAATGATCTCTCGGGGAAAGAGGTGCACAGAAGGAGAACGGGAACCTAAAGAATGAAAGTTTGGAGATCGAAGATTTGTTGTCCTTCTCTATCAAAAACTTTGGAAGTATCCCGTGCCGCTGGAAAAGATTCTCGACTGACGCTGCGAGGTGGGTAGTGGACCTCGTGTACGAGATACGAGTGAACATCACCAGGGGAACGAGACTTCGCGGAAACCACGCTGAAACCCACACGGCGTTCGTAAAGCTCTTCTTGTTAAAAGAAACTTTACATAGAGGATATAGATATTGTTTTTAAGGTATTAAATAAAACAAAGAGAGGGGTTGTAGGACGCTAGATTGATCACAAATCGAATTGGTTAGACGGACGAGGTAAAGTTTGTGCAAACGTAAAGAGACAGCTCTATATCACATGACAAGAGCCCGCTAATATAAGAATCGGCACCTGATAAAGGCCCTAGATTATGTTAGGGCACAGAAAACACGGCCAGCGTGGTGCCGAACCTTCAACCAATACATCCTTGGGAGAAGTATGGAGTCAACACTCAAGTCTCTCTCGCTCGCTCGCGCTGAGGACCAAAAAGCCAGAGCTCAACCTCCACAAGCACAACTAGGTGAATACACACACCAGAGCACAATAACGTTTCAGAAGTGGACCTAGAAAAGGTCTAGAGAGAATTTAACAATCAAGTTCATCAGAATTAGAAAACAGATCTACGTCATATATGACTGCATGCAATTATGTTCCTTGAATCCATGGATGATTACTGATAAACTTTACACGATTGAACAAATCCACAAGGCCCGTGACGAGGATTCGAACCAGCGTCCGAGAACATCTCAGACGCTGCCTTAATCGACTGAGCTACGACATGGTCATGGGATGCTCTCTGTCGCAGGTTCGAATCCTCGTCACGGCCCTTGTGGATTTGTTCATTTGATGCATCGCGTTATTGTGATTTCTGTGTTTACACGATTCATGAGTTCTTAAACAGATATAAAAAAGCATTCTGGTTTCAAGAAGTGACCAACTCCATCAAAATGTTAAGTATACATCCTTCCTAATTAATCAATTAATTAGTGGGATAACGCTGACCCATCAGTAAATTTCGTAAATGCACTTAGGCTAGTGTACACGCTTCGCTTGATAATGTAAAGCAGGCTATGGGTGACGCTGATGTGTCAGTGTGATACAGACGGCGCTGTAAAAGTCCATAGATGTACCAGATCCGCATGTAGTGTACTGAAAGGAACTCTCTCTCGCTCATACAGCAATGAAGCACGGCTCATTGGACTTGCACATCTCCAAGTCGATTTACAGGTATTTGCTGTAACACTGAATTTTAAGACTCGGAGCGCACTTGTAGCACTGAGCGCACAAAATAGAAACGCTCAGAAAATTGTAAATGATATTTGAATGTGTGTTTCAGCTGCAAAAGAAACTACATTTCAAATTCAATTCCCCTGGCCAACATCAGGCTTGTCATGATTGTGGGAAATTTTTACCCACCATATCTAATAATCATCTAAGAAATGTATAATTTCTATATCATATCTAAATCATATCAAAATCATATCTAAATTGTATCAAAATCATATAATGAATCTTTAAAGATTCATTATAGCTTGATCCTAGATGACAATGGCACCATGAACACGTACTCAACAGGGGCCCTTTTGATGCCTACGTGACTTTGTACATGATCTTTCAAGGATCCAGAAGCTTCTAGAAGGACTTCTTAATTAAAAAACTATTGGAACATTGATTCAACATCCGGTAGGATTAAAAATCGAATCCTTAATAAGATTCAGTGGTACTTTCAAATACTACTTATAATCTTTAAATCTTATATCTAATTATATTATAATCACATCTTATCTTAATCATAAGTCTAGACTGTAAAAATAATCAATCAATATTCATTGCAAGCTACCTCTCAAGGGAGAGGGGGAAGGCTCTCGGGGGGCGAGAAGCGCCCACGACGATGCCTCGAGGCACTCCGCGTTTGTTTACAAATGAGTGAACAAGTGACTGATCCTTAGCGAACATTACCAGCTCAAGGACACCTTATCTAACATTTTTATCGCCAGTGAATACTCTCTAGAACTGGGGGAGTACCTGGACAATATCTACAAGGAAAATCCGTGAACATTCACATAAAATAGAGTGTATAGTGGAGATCAGTGACACGGTTTCCTCCACCTTCATTCATAAACTTTTATCTCGAATCATTCTTCTGCAACTGCAGGATAATCACGTAGCAACGCTACCAGATCATCATACAGCAACGCTGTAGCAAAATATCGTGCCTAAACTCAACAAGAGAGAGTTAATCAGTCTGGCAAACTTGTCAGACAGACACCCCGACTGGCAGAGAAGTATATTGAAGGTTATTTGGTATATGATTGGCCAATTGTATGCTTGTGTAGCTTTAATATCCTATAAATCTGTCTGTTGGTTAAAAAGCGAGGCTAAGCCTCACATATCGGTACGTTTATTAAAATTGTAGTGTAGCTGTGAATCTTATCCAAGCACTGAACCTCATGAGTGTCCATTCTGTCAGAAAAGAATTCAGCCTCAATAAGTAAAAACCTCACAAGTGTCCACAGTCTTGGAAGAGATTCAGTCAAGCTAACTGTATAAAGTGAATATGTCTGCATATATATTTGAATATATAAATTAAGTTATCAATAGCTTGCTTAGTTAATTTTTAAGTTATCATATAAGTTCATTTAATTGAATATAATTTCTAGTACTTACTCAACAGTATTTAGACTATATTTAAGGTCATTTATTTATACTTTTACAATTTAATTTGTTGTTTATAGTATAAGAATCTATTGGCTGTTAAGTTATGGCGCTAGGTTAGACTATGTATGTTTAAATCTCTGATTTAAACAGAGCCAGTGTTCAGTCAGATAACTGAATTTATTAAATCTTATCCTTGTATAAAATACAAGCTGATGTGAGATCCCTGTCTACAGGTGGATTGGAACTTCTATCAACATAGTCATTCACCCCACACGTCCCTTACAGCCCACAGTTTGTCATTAGGAAAAGAGGATCTAGGATTTACAACCCTAGCTAGAGATTTTAGTTGAATTAATTTGCAGACAGTAAACGTTTAATTTAGTTCAGTACAAGTCCCTGGTAGTCTCCTCTTATATCAATCCCAGCAGGTTTTTCCCACAATGATACTGTTGACATGCTCGCTAATACTGCTTACTATCAAGCTAATACTAATAAGCAAGTAAGCTAATACTGCTTACTGACCAGTAGTAGAAATAAATACAGATGTTTCTTTGGCAGTGTAAAAAAAAAACTGAAATTATCCAATGAAAATGTTACTCGCTGGAAAACTATATCATCAAACATTATGATGAAAGCCGTGAGGAGAAGGGGTATATATGGAACTAATAATGCAATACCTCGGCAGTGCCATGTTGTTGTGGCCAGAATACGCGTGGGATATAAACATATCTGGCAGCTTTCTCAAAATTCAGGTGTTAAATTTACCATGTGCCAAATTTGTGAGAGAGAAAAACATGCATTTCCTTGAACACAGCACTGCAGATTGTCCCATGCATCCCTTTGAACTCTGCACTGTAGATTGTCCCATGCATTCCTTTGAACTCTGCAATGCAGATTGTCCCATGCATTCCTTTAACTCTGCACTGCAGATTGTCCCATGCATTCCTTTGAACACAGCACTGCAGACTGCCCCATATTGACTGGCGCCCGCCCCCTGGGTTGAGATATACTCTGCAAATGTCTGAATTCTGGAATTCTTAATGATATACTGGATTTGTACCCAAGACTTGCTAAGTAAATGAACATTTATGTAATATTTATGATGTAATTTGAGCTTCTTAAAGCACTGTAGCATTCACCTCCAGTGGTTGAGTGCTCAATAACTCGCTACACTACATGTTCTTTAACAGATCTCTAACCCCGTCCA
>NC_091170.1:38018421-38025921 GCF_040958095.1 Procambarus clarkii
TTCAAAAGGCACAGTATATATATACCCATGATATATACCCATGATATATACCCATGATATATACCCATGATACATACCCATGATACATACCCATGATATATACCCATGATATATACCCATGATATATACCCATGATACATACCCATGATACATACCCATGATACATACCCATGATACATACCCATGATACATACCCATGATACATACCCATGATATATACCCATGATATATACCCATGATACATACCCATGATACATACCCATGATACATACCCATGATACATACCCATGATACATACCCATGATACATACCCATGATACATACCCATGATACATACCCATGATATATACCCATGATATATACCCATGATATATACCCATGATACATACCCATGATACATACCCATGATACATACCCATGATATATACCCATGATATATACCCATGATACATACCCATGATATATACCCATGATACATACCCATGATACATACCCATGATATATACCCATGATACATACCCATGATATATACCCATGATATATACCCATGATACATACCCATGATGCTAGCAATAATATTTGCAATGGAACAAATAGCATCATGGGACAACGTTGGTGTCAGTACATCGACACAACAACACAATTGTCCAGAAACAAACACAAACAAAAACACTGCCAGATAAGTTAGTAATGACAGCAGCTATGCTTTAACCCTCCCCATCCCCTCCCACACAAAAAAAGTTTTGTTGTGAATCACAAAAAGGAAATTAAAATGTTCAGGGGAAAATATGCTTTTGTAATTAATTTGATATGTTGGGTGGCATGTGTGGTGTGGAGGGGTGGTATGTGTGGTGTGTGGGGGTGGTGGCATGTGTGGTGTGTGGGGGTGGTGGCATGTGTGGGGGTGGTGGTATGTGTGGTGTGTGGGGGTGGTGGCATGTGTGGTGTGGAGGGGTGGTATGTGTGGTGTGTAGGGGTGGTGGCATGTGTGGTGTGTGTGGGGGGTGGCATGTGTGGTGTGTGGGGGGGTGGCATGAGTGGTGTGTGGGGGTGGTGGCATGTGTGGTGTGGGGGTGGTGGCATGTATGGTGTGTGGGGGTGGTGGTATGTGTGGTGTGTGGGGGTGGTGGCATGTGTGGTGTGTGGGGGTGGTGGCATGTGTGGTGTGTGGGGGTGGTGGCATGTGTGGTGTGTGGGGGTGGTGGCATGTGTGGTGTGTGGGGGGTGGTGGCATGTGTGGTGTGTGGGGGGTGGTGGCATGTGTGGTGTGTGGGGGTGGTGGCATGTGTGGTGTGTGGGGGTGGTGGCATGTGTGGTGTGTGGGGGTGGTGGTATGTGTGGTGTGGGGGTGGTGGTATGTGTGGTGTGGGGGTGGTGGCATGTGTGGTGTGTGGGGGGGGGGTGGCATGTGTGGTGTGTGGGGGTGGTGGTATGTGTGGTGTGTGGGGGGGGGTGGCATGTGTGGTGTGTGGGGGTGGTGGTATGTGTGGTGTGGGGGGTGGTGGCATGTGTGGTGTGTGGGGGGGGTGGCATGTGTGGTGTGTGGGGGTGGTATTATGTGTGGTGTGTGGGGGGGGGTGGCATGTGTGGTGTGTGGGGGTGGTGGTATGTGTGGTGTGTGGGGGTGGTGGTATGTGTGGTGTGTGGGGGTGGTGGCATGTGTGGTGTGTGGGGGGGGGGTGGCATGTGTGGTGTGTGGGGGGTGGTGGCATGTGTGGTGTGTGGGGGTGGTGGTATGTGTGGTGTGTGGGGGTGGTGGCATGTGTGGTGTGTGGGGGTGGTGGTATGTGTGGTGTGTGGGGGTGGTGGCATGTGTGGTGTGTGGGGGTGGTGGTATGTGTGGTGTGGTGTGGGGGTGGTGGAATGTGTGGTGTGGTGTGGGGGGGGGTGACATGTGTGGTGTGGGGGTGGTGGCATGTGTGGTGTGGGGGGGGGGTGACATGTGTGGTGTGGGGGTGGTGGCATGTGTGGTGTGGGGGTGGTGGCATGTGTGGTGTGGGGGGGTGGCATATGTGGTGTGGGGGGTGGCGTGTGTGGTGTTTGGGGGGTGGCATGTGTGGTGTGGGGGATGGCATGTGTTGGGTGGGGTGTTAAGTGTTAAGCTCCTCTCTCTCCATCACTCCCCTCTACCACTACTCCTTAGTTCAATTTCACAGCCTTCCTTTTACCCGTTCCTCAAGCGGTGCATGTTCTTGTTCAGCGCGGCTTCATGGCGTAGATAAGCTGATAAGTCGGTGTACGCGAAGTAGGTTTATATGTCGCTGGTGTCGATAAGCACGACTTCCCAGCTGACCTCATTGCCCGCCATTGTCATCCTGGGAAGGCCAGGCACTCGGAATACTACGATTCAATATTAATCAAATAGGAACCAAAATCGTTTAATTTCAATAGGAACCGGACTCGAGCCTCATACACTTGTATGAGGCTCTAGTCCGCCCGCATCTGTGATACCCTCCAGTACCATTAGAAACATTAAAGAAAATCAACATGTGGCCACATCTCCCAGAGGGTCTAGAATCGTTCCTCTCATTGTTTGCTGATGAAGCAAAAATTATGAGGAGGATTAAAACAGAGGATGATAGTAGGAGGCTACAAGATGACCTAGACAGACAATGAATGGTCCAACAAATGGCTACTAAAGTTCAACCCGAGTAAATGCAAGGTCATGAAACTAGGCGGTGGAAACAGGAGGCCAGACACAGGATATCGAATGGGAAATGAAGTACTTCATGAAACGGACAGAAAGATCTAAGAGTTGATATGACACCAAACCAGTCTCCTGAATCCCACGTAAAAAGAATTACATCTGCGGTATACGCGAGACTGGCTAATATCAGAACAACCTTCAGGAACCTGAGTAAGGAATCATTCAGTACCTTGTACACAGCATATGTAAGACCAATCCTGAAGTATGCAGCCCCAGCATGGAGCCCGTATCATGTCAAGCACAAGACGAAGTTGGAAAAAGGTCAGAGGTATGCCATTAGGCTATTCCCAGAACTAAGAGGCATGAGTAATGAGGAAAGGCTGCGAGAAATGCACCTCACGACACTGGAAGACAAAAGAGTAAGAGGAGGCATGATCACTACCTACGAAATTCTCAGACGATTTGACAGGGTAGATAAGGATAAACTTTTAACACGGATGGTTCGCGAACAAGGGGACACAGGTGAAGACTTGAGTACCCACATGAGCCACAGTGACGTTAGAAAGACCTTTTCCAGTGTCGGAGTAGTTAACAGATGGAATGCATTAGGCAGCGATGTGGTGGAGTCCAGTAGGCTCAGGAACCTGTACACCAGTTGATAGACGGTTGAGAGGCAGGACCAAAGAGCCAAAGCTCAACCCCCGCAAGCACAAATAGGTGAGCGCGCGCGCGCACGCACGCACGCACGCACACACACACACACACACACACACACACACACACACACACACACACACACACACACACACACACACACACACACACATGTATGATTTTAAAGGCAGAATTGTCCGTCTTGGCCTAGCTAACGAGGCTCATCTCTGCCGATTTGATTTTTCTGTTGGCCCCATTATTTGTACTAAGGATTTTTTTTTACATAAATTATTTACATTAACATAGAAATAATATTGATCGAATTTTACTTTATTGAACTTTAATGGAATTTAAAGTCATACAGCTGGTACTCCCACTCTAATTTTTACGTACTGGGAGATGACGTAGGATGGGAGATGGGAAGATGTGGTATAGGAATATTTTGAGAGGGAGAGAATATAAAGATGAGAGGGTATAGGAATATTTTAGTGGGAGAGTGTGTGGGAGGGGAGATGGGAGAGAGAGGGGAGGGTGAGAAAACGGAGGGCATGTGAGGGTGGACTGTAGGAGTGAGCTCGAGGAGATGTAAACATGAAAGGAAGATGTCGAGCAGGATAAACCAGGATGACAAACGTGGGAGATAGGGAAGAATGGAGTGAAGAATGAATGGAAGAAGGGGAAGGCAGGAAATATTGAATGAAAGGAGGATTGAGGGAAGAGTGGAAGGTAAGATGTACGTGTTTAAGGGACAGAGTGAAAGAGAAGAGAGGGACAGAGGAACTGAGGGAGAAAAAGTAGGAGGGAGAGAAGGGGAGAGAGAGTAAAGGATAGATGGAGGAAGAGAATGAAGAAATGAAGAGTGGAGAAAATTAACGAAGGCGATAAATTAAGAGGAAGGAAGAGAAATAAGGATAATATGTTGAAGTAAGTGGTTATCTTGAGATGATTTCGGGATTTAGTGTCCCCGCGGCCCGGTCCCTCGACCAGGCCTCCACCTGCCCCAGGAAGCAGTCCGTAGCAGCTGTCTAACTCCAAGGTACCTATTTACTGCTAGGTAACAGGGGGGCATCAGGGTGAAAGAAACATTTTGCCCATTTGTCTCCGCCTCCACCGGGGATCGAACCCGGAACCTCAGGACTACGAATCAGAATCGCTGTCCACCCAGCTGTCAGGCGCGGTGGTGAGAGTGTAGGAAAGATGGTGAGTTTAATACGATTATTCGAAATATCAAAATATTATTTCACAATGGATCAATTTTGCAACATTAGTCTCCAATTTTATCAGCAAGACTAACTTGACAATCTTAACGCGAACCATTTTCTAAATTTCACCCTTAATTAGAAAACGAAGACGTAAAAATAATTACCAAATTGGCGGAGTCGCTGGTATGAGACCTGGCGATGAAGGAGCTCCGATCTGTCATCTCCAGTTACCAGTAGAAAAAAAATTGAAAGGAAGAGGGAGAGGGGGAGGGTTTCTTTTATAGGTTAGAGAAGCGGCGTTTGCGGCGGAGGATGAGACTCGCTTCCTGGGCCAAATCCAATCCCAACTTGAGGCAGCATCATCCCGGCCGTCTTAGAGAATACCACCAACTTCATACTGGCCGATCAAACATTCATATAGTGCGCTTCTCAACTTTATCAGCGATGCCTTTGATAGGCGGTCCGCCTCCGCCTGCCCTTGAGAGACCGCACAGCCTCAACCCGTCTCTCACCTTCCCTCATCTTCAAGATAACCTCAAGATAACCTCAGGAATCCGATGCCTTTAACCCCATTTAATCTAACCAGTGTTCTGGCCCATCAATAAAGACCCACTTGGGTCCGCTCTCACCTGTCCCCCCCCCCCTATCTCCCCTATCCCCCCTTCCCATAGATTTTGTTTCCCTCGTGTTTTAACAACCCTTAAGATGCTCCTATTTACTCCCTCCCCCCTTTCCTTCCACCCCCTACCCCCCCCCACCCCCACCCTCTCCTCCACCCTGAAATGTACCACTTTACTTTAGGGGGGCCGGCCGGCTGGACAGTACGCTGGACATGTGATCCTGTGGTCCCGGGTTCGATCCCGGGCGCCGGCGAGAAACGATGGGCAGAGTTTTTTTCACCCTGAATGCCCCTGTTACCTAGCAGTAAATAGGTACCTGGGAGTTAGTCAGCTGTCACAGACTGCTTCCTGGGGGTGGAGGCCTGGTCGAGGACCGGGCCGCTGGGTCACTAAAAAATAAAACTGAAATCAACTCAAGATAACCCCTTCTAGCTACCAATTTTCTCGTGCTACTCACTGTTCCATACCACCATCTCTTCTATATCCCCCACTGTTCCTTGCCGCCCACTGTTCCTTGCCGCCCACTGTTCCTTGCCGCCCACTGTTCCTTGCCGCCCACTGTTCCTTGCCGCCCACTGTTCCTTGCCGCCCACTGTTCCATACAACCCTCTATTCTATACCCACTTTTCCATAACACCCCCGGATCCATACCATTCACTGTTCCTTAACACTCCCATATACGACCCACTGTTCCATACTACACCCTGTTCCATATTCACTTTATATACCGCCCTCTGTTCCTCTGTTCCACTTGCCACCCCATTGTTCCATACTCTACTCCGTGTGTGCTTATTGTCACCTGACCCGCTGTGTGTTAGCCACATGTTTAGTAAGTGCTTAATTGCACACTAGTTTCTCTGTCGGCTATCTCACCCTGTCAGAGTAAAAGAGACAAATGTATGTGAATGCATGTGTGTGTGTGTGTATATATGTATGTATATGTACGTATATATATGTGTGTACTCAACTAATTGTGCTTGCGGGGGTTGAGCTCTGGCTCTTTGGTCCCGCCTCTCAACCGTCAATCAACTGGTGTACAGATTCCTGAGCCTATTGGGCTCTATCATATCTACATTTGAAACTGTGTATGGAGTCAGCCTCCACCACATCACTTCCTAATGCATTCCATTTACTAACTACTCTGACACTGAAAAAGTTCTTTCTAACGTCTCTGTGGCTCATTTGGGTACTCAGCTTCCACCTGTGTCCCCTTGTTCGCGTCCCACCAGTGTTGAATAGTTCATCCTTGTTTACCCGGTCGATTCCCCTGAGGATTTTGTAGGTTGTGATCATGTCCCCCCTTACTCTTCTGTCTTCCAGTGTCGTAAGGTGCATTTCCCGCAGCCTTTCCTCATAACTCATGCCTCTTAGTTCTGGGACTAGTCTAGTAGCATACCTTTGGACTTTTTCCAGCTTCGTCTTGTGCTTGACAAGGTACGGGCTCCATGCTGGGGCCGCATACTCCAGGATTGGTCTTACATATGTGGTGTACAAGATTCTGAATGATTCCTTACACAGGTTCCTGGACGCCGTTCTGATGTTAGCCAGCCTCGCATATGCTGCAGACGTTATTCTCTTTATGTGGGCTTCAGGAGACAGGTTTGGTGTGATATCAACTCCTAGATCTTTCTCTCTGTCTGTTTCATTAAGTACTTCATCTCCTATTCTGTATCCTGTGCCTGGCCTCCTGTTTCCACTGCCTAGTTTCATTACTTTGCATTTACTCGGGTTGAAATTCAACAGCCATTTGTTGGACCATTCACTCAGTCTATCCAGGTCATCTTGTAGCCTCCTACTATCATCCTCTGTTTCAATGTGTATGTATATGTTGTGTGTATGTATATGTATGTGTTTAAAGTACATATGGAAGCTGATCAGAATTACATTTCACCTTTGTAAATGCACATTAATGAGACTTCGAACACTTTATGTAGGGCATACGTAAATCTGTGTATCTATGTATTTATGTATGTAGGTTAGCTTAGCATTTTAAAAGTACCGAATCACCTTCTGTGGTTGATTGTTCAATAAATCCCTGAACTATATGTTTAACAGATCTCTAACCCTGTCCATGGAGGACAGAAGAAAATGTATATATGCTGGTTAGCATTGTAAATGTGTGGCCACGTCTGGTAGAAAAAAAAAAGTTCTGGCTTAGTCAAGTCAGTTCACTCACTTGGCTTCAATGGTAGACTATTGGTACCGTGGAAATACACGAACGGAAAGTCCTCAAATGGACAGCAGGGGCCAGATTCACGAAGCAGTAACTCAAGCATTTACGAACCTGTACATCTTTTCTCCATCTTTGGCGGCTTTGTTTACAATTATTAAACAGTTAATGAGCTCCGAAGCATCAGGAGGCTGTTTATAACAATAA
>NC_091170.1:38030921-38043421 GCF_040958095.1 Procambarus clarkii
CTGTTAATGGGTTTAAAGGAATCTTGAGCTGTTGTAGTTTGAAGTTATTTTTGGCTAAATTAGTAATGCTTAATTCATGGGAGTTCTGAACAAGTCTAAACGTGTTTTTTTTTATTGTAGAAACTGCTATTCTACGCAATTTTCCTCAAGTGTGACCTCTTGTCTAGATGAACTCGTTTTCTATGATTTCGCGATTTTCCCCATTGGTTGTCCTCAGTCTTGTTGACGTGTCCTAATTGGTGAATTGGCCTGGCCGACCTCACCCGTGCGGAAATGCAGGTAACAAAAAAGGCAATAAGGTCGTTAACACTGTATTGCAAGTATAGCGGAGTATATCTTGAGTATACACCGGTATATTGTGAGGGGGGGGGGGGGGCAACTCCTGCATGGGGGTTAAATATGGGCCGTTCAGATCTTCCCATCCCTCGCCTTCCTCACCCCTATTTTCCTCTCCCTATGGCCCCCCTCACCCCTATTTTCCTCTCCCCATGCCCCCCCTCACCCCTATTTTCCTCTCCCCATGCTCCCCTCTCACCCCTATTTTCCTCTCCCCATACCCCCCCCCCTCACCCCTATTTTCCTCTCCCTATGGCCCCCCTCACCCCTATTTTTCTCCCCATGCCCCCCCATTCACCCCTATTTTCCTCTCCCCATGCCCCCCCTCACCCCTATTTTCCTCTCCCCATGCCCCCCTCACCCCTATTTTCTTCTCCCTATGCCTCCCTCACCCCTATTTTCTTCTCCCTATGGCCCCCCTCTCCCCATGCCCCCCCTCACCCCTATTTTTCTCTCCCCCATGCCCCCTCACCCCTACTTTCCTCTCCCCATGCTTCCCCCCTCTTTACTTCCCCTCAGTCCTCCTTCCTCTTTTTTTTACCCTCGCCCCTAGTTTATCTATACATTTAACTGCCCTCGCGTGAGAGGGGGAATTATCAGGGAAAAGCCCCAAGCCATTAAAATTATATAGCACTGGGAAGGGGTCAGAATTATTAAGCATTTGGGATGGGACGGGGGGAGGGGAGGAATGGTGCCCAACTACTTGTGGACGGTCGGGGATTGAACGCCGACCTGCATGAAGCGAGACGGTCGCTCTACCGTCCAGCCCAAGTGGTTAGGTTATTTGTGTGTGCGAGTGGTGGTTTCTCGAACGAAATAGGACTCTGACGCAGCTTATTCCTTAACACCTGTCGGGCCAGAGGGACCCCCCTAGCATACATCTGTCCTGCTAGACTCTATCTGCAAGGACCCCAAGAGTGCATCTGTTCCACTATAGCGCCGGTCCTGCAAGAGGAACCACGCAAGTCAGTGTAATCAGGGGCAGGAGAAGCAATAGGTGACGCAAAGAGTCCAGCAACAGGAGACGGCAGTACAGCAGCAGGAACACCAGCAGGAACAGGAGACGGCAGGACTGCTTCAACAACAGCAACAGCAGCAGCAGCAGCAGCAGCAGCAGCAGCAGGTGTAGTCAAGTGAGGTGTTTCACTGCCGCTCTGACAAGGGACCTGATAACTCTGAAAGTCTTTATCTGTCTGAGCGCTGGCCAGGAACATTACGGCAGCGAGGTAGATAACAGGCTGAAGCCTGCCCCGACTACCCCGTCATGGCTTAGGGCCTACCCCGCCGCACGCCTGGCTGTGCGCTCTCCTGTGCATGCGCGTGCCCGTGCTCTCATTGCGCCCAACTGTGCGCGCGTCCCCGCGTCGTGTGTACAAGCCAACAAATTGCCGAGAAAATAAACAATGCAGTTGATGTGCACACAAAGTGACCGAGGGGGAGACGCACGAGGTGGCCCGCAGTGCCAAAGTGACACTCTGAGGAGCATACCGAGCCAGGTGCTAATTTCTCAGGTTAATTACCGGTAAAGAGGTAAGTGATGTGGCCAGGTGTGAGACCAAGGTGAGAGTCCTGGTGGTGGTGGTCACATTGTGCAACTGGTTGGCATTGTTGCTCCTGCTGCTGTTCTTGCTGATGCTGCTGTTCTTGCTGCTGCTCCTGCTGCTGCTGCTGCTCCTGCTGCTGCTGTTCTTGCTGGTGCTGCTGCTGCTGCTGCTGTTCTTGCTGCTGTTGCTCCTGCTGCTGCTTTCCTGATTTCTCTTAAAGGTTATCTATAGGCGAGAAGTGATCTGTGGTCGTTTTGTAAACATAGCTCGAGTTAGATCCGGGACTCGTGTAATTCAGGGGGCTAATCCAATTACATTTGGTTCATGTTGGAAATAATTATATATGTAAACGTGCCTATTTTTTTTTTAAATAAATGTATATGAATGTTACTGTACCTTCATATGCTGTCTCTCCCCCCCCCTCTTTTTTCACTGTATATATATATATATATATATGTATATACTGGTGTTATTTACATGTGTGTTTACAGAGGAGGTTTACACAGCGTGTGTTGTGGGTGAGTTTTGGCCGAGGGCACTGCTCAGTTGGACGTAAACATTGGAATAAATAAGCACAGAGTCTCAGAACTGTTGTAAAAAATGTAGATATCATAGCATGTATTATTGAATTGCCCCTTACACCGCTGACACAAGTGTCTTTAATCTTGGGGACATTGACACGACATTATATAGCAGCTATGGCGCATGCATGCATATATATATATATATATATATATATATATATATATATATATATATATATATATGTATATTGGGTATTAAATGTATCGGTGAATAATAAATGGATCAGCGGGTATTAGTAGTGGGTATTGGATGCTGTGTCTGCGTTGGCTCTGGGTCTTGAAGTGGGTAGAATGTAATTGTGTGTTAGCTGGTTGTTGAGTGCTGGTCTGGACTTCTTAATATGTAGTGCCTCGCTGATGTCCAGTCTTCTGCTGTCGTTATATCTGTCGATTATTTCAGTGTTGCTTGTCAAGATGTCTCTGGTGATGAGCTAGTTGTGTGAGGGTGTGAGGAGATGACATGTTCCTTCATAGAGCCCTGTTGTTTGTGCAGTGTTAATCGCCTAGAGAGAGACGTTGTCTTGCCTGTATACTGAGATCGTTGGGGCTGACAGTCCCCAAGTGGACATGGGAAGGCATAGACGACGTTAGTCTCTTTTAAGGCACTTTTTGACCATCCATCTACTCTACTAAGTAGAGTAGAGGAGATGGATTTTGATGGACGGTGGATTTTGCCCATCCATTTACTACTGAGAGAGAGTAACGTGGTCTATGCCTTCACATGCCCACTTGGGGACTGTCACCCCCAATGACCTCAGTATATAGGTAAGACAACGTCTCTAGGCGATTAACAATGTTTCCTTGAATAAAAAGGTTTCCAATCTACATACTTTGCTTCGTCGCCACAGCATGTTGCAAGACTCTACAACAGTGTCGATAACGAACCCGTCCTCAGACCAAATCCATTCCATCCAGCGGTCGACCCCCAAAGACGCATTCATCTCTCTTAACATGCTGTTCATTCAAAACAGAGCTGTTCTCGGATATAAATTAATATTAGCATATTGTCCATATTTAGGCACTAGTTTTGTTAGGTGTTTGGGTTCTGTTGCCGATTATAATAATAATAATTAATACTAATTTATTTAGGAAAGGTACATACATAGTTGCAGAGTTAGAGTACAAACATTCTGTTGGATTTTAAGATAGAGGTAGTACATACAATACCTGAAGCCACTAGTACGCATAGCGTTTCGGGCAAATATTTGTATTACGTGGGTGAAACATTTACAGCGTTGTGGTTCGAACAAAATTCGACAGTGAAGCACTTGTTCCGGAAGTGTTCGAACGTTATCAGTTGAGAGTCGTGTGTAAATCGTTTTTCATTCATAAACACCGGAGGGGGTTTGGCGGGTAAATGGAATGGACTTTGACTCTTCGTTTGGAGGACGGGGTGCGTTAAACAGCAGGTGGCTGCAACATGGCAACAAGTCAAGGGGGGACTCTAACCATCCGTCCCCCTCCTCCCCCCCTGACAGTCGTCCGCGGGGAAAAACCGGAAACACGAGGTCCCCCTCCCCTCCCCCCGCCCCCCTTCGAGTCGTAAATACGACCCAACAGCCACGCTCTGTGTTCCCTCGCACCTCTCCGTTATAACGACCCTGGGGGTATTTTTGACCAGTACATCAGCTCATTATTTTTGCTTTATCTCCAGAGCACAAACACGGGTCGTTCATTAACCCGAGTTTGACAGAACCTTTCCCCCCCCCCCTCTCTCTCTCCCCCCTTAACCCGTCCCTTTAACCCCCCTCCTCCCCCTTCCCCCCCTGCCCCCGGACCCCACGCCCAATCTTGAATTGCTTGTGAGACCCGGTTGTTTTATTTCGGGTTTTTGCTCAAACAATGCATCGAGGTTTATTATATGGTTTAAATAGATGGCAATCTTTGGGCCCGGAGGAGAGAGAGAGAGAGAGAGAGAAGCCCACAAACCTTCGGTGCAATAATTAAATTTTGAAGATCGCTTTGAAGTGTAGGATTTAGAGGGAAAGTGGGGGTCTTTTTGCATATTAAACCCTCCCCCTCCTCCCAGGGGGTTGATGTAAGGGTTTTCAGTCAAGCGTGTAGAGTTAAGAGAGTTTACCTGGTGTTCAGGGATAGGGTGTGTTCCACCTGCCCCTCAGTGCCAGTGTGTGTGTGTGTTCCACCTGGCCCTCAGTGCCAGTGTGTGTGTGTGTTCCACCTGGCCCTCAGTGCCAGTGTGTGTGTGTGTTCCACCTGGCCTTAAGTGCCAGTGTGTGTGTGTGTTCCACCTGGCCTTAAGTGCCAGTGTGTGTGTGTGTTCCACCTGGCCTTAAGTGCCAGTGTGTGTGTGTGTGTTCCACCTGGCCCTCAGTGCCAGTGTGTGGTTGTTCCACCTGGCCCTCAGTGCCAGTGTGTGTGTGTTCCACCTGGCCCTCAGTGCCAGTGTGAGTTCCACCTGGCCCTCAGTGTCAGTGTTCCACCTGGCCCTCAGTGCCAGTGCCAGTGTTGGACACCCTCCAGTGCCGTGTGTACCCCGCCTTATAACTCTGCCAGCCTACGCCTGGCGCTGGGAGGGAAAGTTATTGCTCTGTTCCCTATTCTTGGAGAAAAGCTCGCTGCCTCAGGCATTATGGGCGGAGGGACACGCGGGAGATTAGTCACCCGCACACACAGACACACCTTGAGAAAACACCTCGCACCTGCCACCCTACACAGCGCCTGGCGAAGATTGAGCGCCGCTGCCCACCATAAACTCCTGTTTTTCGCTTGCCCGCCCCCGCAGACTGCAGGAAGTGGTCGTGTCATACACCTTGTGTCGTACCAGTCGTCGTCGTCGTCGTGTAGCCGCCACGGTTGTCGTGGTGGCACCGCGGGACGTAAACATTAGTTAGTGCTTAAGTTTAGATGGCGATTAAGTTTTAGGTGCGAGGGTTGAGCAGTGGGCAGTGCCGCTATCGCGTTATTAATATGTAAGTTTATTGTTGAGGTTGTTGTAAGCTGCGACACAGAGGAGCACAACACCAACACCCAGCTGGCGACCGAGTACCCTAGGACGTGACTTGGCTCCTTCACCACATTTCGGTACACTTTTTGACACTTTGGAATTGACGTTCTTAATGGCGACAAGACCGCGGTGGAGCGCCTTGCGGCAGCAGCAGCGGTGGCGGCGTCCCGTCGGTAAACACGGAGAGAATGCCTCCACTAGCCACCACAAGAGCATTCCTTCCCTCTAGTATTTGCTGTCCTAGAGGGAAGGAATGCCAGGGTACTACACTCGGACCTTGAGTGTACACCAGTAGCAGTAATTAAGTTGTCCTCCCCCCATCTCCCACAGGTCCGCTCCCCCCCTAGCACTTGATAACGAGGGGAAAACAACCTGCCCCTTGCGTTGGTGATGTACCTCAGTCAGTGACCCTTCCGGGCTGCGTTAGTCGTATGTTTTGTTGCGTCAACAACAGCTCTCTGGAATTGTTGTTATAATCGTCTTTTGTTACTTGTATGGTCTTGGCTTCAGTGTTGGTCTGACCGGTGGTGAGCTCCGTCTGGTGGCTTTGTGAGAGTAGCCTGGAAGCGTCCTGTGGGTGGGTGTAGAGGAAGCGTCCTGTGGGTGGGTGTAGAGGAAGCGTCCTGTGGGTGGGTGTAGAGGAAGCGTCCTGTGGGAGGGTGTAGAGGAAGCGTCCTGTGGGTGGGTGTAGAGGAAGCGTCCTGTGGGTGGGTGTGGTGGAAGCGTCCTGTGGGTGGGTGTAGAGGAAGCGTCCTGTGGGTGGGTGTAGTGGAAGCGTCCTGTGGGTGGGTGTAGAGGAAGCGTCCTGTGGGTGGGTGTAGTGGAAGCGTCGTGTGGCTAGGAGTACTGGACAGGACCTATACCCCCCACCAACCTAACCAGGAGAGGTCGCGTCACGGTGACCTGATGCAGTAGTCGGGCCAGTAAACCAAGCCCCACAATACATAATTCCCAGATGAAATACTGAATAGAATCTCCCCTCTCTTACAAGTATTAATAATAATAATAATTAGTAAACAAAACATGAAAACATGTGTACTCGCCTAGTTGGACTCGACTCGGTGTGCTTGGGGGGGGGGGGGGGGTTGAGCTACAGCTCTATGATCTCGCCTCTCATCTGTCAATCAACTGATGTACAGGTTTCTGAACCTTTTAACCATTATCATATCTACATTTGAAACTGTGTATGGAGTCAGCCTCCACCACATCACTGCTTAATGTTAACATCTCAGGGACTGAAAAACATTCTTTCTAACGTTCCTGTGACTGTACTCACACTCACTCACTCACTCACTCACTCACTCACTCACTCACTCACTCACTCACTCACTCACTCACTCACTCACTCACTCACTCGCACGCACGCACGCACGCACGCACACACACACACACACACACACACACACACACACACACACACACACAAACAATTAGGTGTGTGTGTGTGTGTGGTTCGGTGCAATCAGGCAACGCTCCAAGTCCCTAATATCTGGTAAACACCTGAGCAAGCGAGCACACTGTCCCGCTCGAGGGACAACACCCGCTCTAAAACCCACTCTACCAGCTTTTCGCCTTCGTGCAGGTGTGTGAAGGAGAATGAACGAAACTGAATGCGCGTAGAATGAAAGGCGGGAATGCAGAGCAGTCAAGTCGTAGCTTAATACACTCGTCCCTCTGTCGTAGGATAATGGCGGCTGTTCTGACACTATTGTTGACCGCTCCAAGGCTGTGTGAGGTCACTCTGCTTGTCCGATACGTGTATGAAGGAAAGGGGCAACGTAAGGGAGGTTATCTTGAGATGATTTCGGGGCTTTAGTGTCCCCGCGGCCCGGTCCTCGACCAGGCCTCCACCCCCAGGAAGCAGCCCGTGACAGGCTGACTAACTCGCAGGTACCTATTTACTGCTAGGTAACAGGGGCATCAGAGTGAAAGAAACTCTGCCCATTGTTTCTCGCAGGCGCCCGGGATCGAACCCGGGACCACAGGATCACGTGTCCAGTGTTCTGTCCGCTCAGCCACCGGCTCCCCGGAGGTCGAGGAAAGTGTGTTTGAGAAGGGGGGGGAGGCAATGAGACAGGGGGTCAAAGTGTAGCGGGTTTTCTTCCTATTGGGAAGTGTTGTACATGCTGCTATGGCGGTGTGTCCACTCACAAGATGAGTGGCGCTGCCCAATAAACTCGCCCCTCGGGGCAAAATTTATAAACAAAATTGTGTGAAGTTTTGTAAATATAGTGTTGTAGGCCTAATCTTATAGGTCTAGTATGATTAATTTCAATGTGTCGAATTTGATATGCAGATAATATAGTTGAGACAATGTATAGGTTCGTAAAATGGGATCGAACCCTCTATCCATAAATGCCATGGTCGTACATTGGAATCGAGCCACTATCCCTGGATCCCGAGACGGACAGACACTGTTTTCTCATTAATTCAAATCCTTCTTATCCTAGTTGATGATAGTTATTTTGTAGAGAGTGAAAGAGAGCTATGTGAGAGCTGTGTAGACCGGTTGAAAATGAAACTGAGTTGTAAGAAAAGAATATTTTAAATAATATGTTGATGAAACTGAAGTGAAAGTGTGTGCGTGTGTGGGTGTACTCACCTAGTTGTGTTTGCGGGGGTTGAGCTCTGGCTCTTTGGTCCCGCCTCTCAACCGTCAATCAACAGGTGTACAGATTCCTGAGCCTATTGGGCTCTATCATATCTACATGTGTGTGTGTGTGTGTGTGTGTGTGTGTGTGTGTGTGTGTGTGTGTGTGTGTGTGTGTGTGTGTGTGTGTGTGTGTGTGTGTGTGCGCGCGCGTGTGTGGACACAGTCCTGCTTGGAGTGGTGTTTGTGTTGACTCTTAGGTCAGGCTGTGAGAGAGGCGATGGGAGAAGGGGAAAGAGAGAGTTTGGAGAAGGGGCAAGGAAGTGTGATAAGCACGTGTAGTGATTGAAGGATATATAGAGTAGGGGGGATGAAAATAGCGTGGGTAGGAGTGGTGTTTTAAGTCGGAAAATTACCAGATAAAGGAAAGCTTAGTAAGATGTTTGCTTGAGCTGAACGGAGGGATGATGGTGTGTGTGTGTGTGTGTGTGTGTGTGTTCACCTAGTTTTAGTCACCTAGTTGTCCTTGCGGGGGTTGAACTTTGGCTCTTTCGGCCCGCCTCTCAACCAATCAACTTTTGACTTTTTATTATTTTTCCCGCATGCGCGCGCGCGCACTCACACACACACACACACACACACACACACACACACACACACACACACACACACACACACACACACACACACACACACACACACACACACACACACACACATTGTTGATTGACAGTTGAGAGGCGGGACCAAAGAGCCAGAGCTCAACCCCTGCAAACACAACTGAGTGAGTACATCACTTCCTTAGGAAGTGATGTGGTGGAGGTTGACTCCATACATTTTCAAGTGTAGATATGATAAAGCCCAGTAGGCTCAGGAACCTGTACATCAGTTGATTGACAGTTGAGAGGCGAGACCAAAGAGCCAGAGCTCAACCCCCACAAGCACAAGTAGGTAAGTACAACTAGGTGAGTATAAACACAGAGGAAGCAGCCCGTAGTAGCTGTCAAACTCCCAGGTACCTATTTACTGCTAGGTTCAGAGGAGCATCAGTGTGAAGGAAACACTGCCCATTTATTTCCGTCATCGCTGGGATCGATCCCCGTACCCTAGGACTACGAATCCCGAGCGCTGTTCACTCAGCCGTCAGGCCGTTTTGTGTGTTCAGTTGAACTTGTTCACGAGTAAACCAGGTCCTATGAAGCTGTTGGTCACCGCTGGAGTGTGGTGGTGGTGCTTGTTGATGCTTGAGGCCATGTACACTCTCAGTGGTTTACCAATGTAAGCCATAGCTTCTTTAATTATCTTTACCCTGCCTTTACTGTGTTGGTAATTTTTCTCTGGGTTGATGTCTGCCTGCCTGTCTGTCTGTCTCTGTCTGTCTCTCTGTCTCTGTCTGTCTCTGTCTCTGTCTGTCTCTCTGTCTCTGTGTCTGTCTCTCTGTCTCTGTCTGTCAGTCAGTCTATGTGTTAGATATTCTTAGATGATCTCTTCCTCGAAAATAATAGTATTTATTGCAACTATTCTTCGAACGTACAAAAATTAACTTTTTTATTTAAAACAAAATACGTTTTGTGCTATTAAAATGGCAAGCTAAAAAAAATCGAACAGTAAATATACAACTTAATCCAACTTGTCGTAGGCCTAAATAAGCAATCTTAGGCCTAATGTTCGCCATCCTAGGCCTAATGTTCGCCATCTTAGGCCTAATGTAATCAGCCTAAGTAAGGTTTGATTGTTCACCTTTCTCGGGATCCTTTACGAAATTATTAATGCAAAACTCGAACATATTTTGTGTTCAACGGGGAGAGGGAGGGAGGGTGGTAAGGAAGGGTAGGAGGGAGGGATAGGAGGGAGGGAGAGGAGGGAGGGAGAGGAGGGAGGGAGAGGAGGGAGGGAGAGGAGGGAGGGAGAGGAGGGAGGGAGAGGAGGGAGGGAGGGAGAGGAGGGAGGGAGAGGAGGGAGGGAGAGGAGGGAGGGAGAGGAGGGAGGGAGGGAGAGGAGGGAGGGAGAGGAGGGAGGGAGAGGAGGGAGGGAGAGGAGGGAGGGAGAGGAGGGAGGGAGAGGAGGGAGGGAGAGGAGGGAGGGAGAGGAGGGAGGGAGAGGAGGGAGGGAGAGGAGGGAGGGAGAGATGGAAGGGTAGGAGGGAGAGAGGGAAGGAAGGGTAGGTTAGGGTGGGAGGGAGGGAGGGTTGGAAGGAGGGAGGGAGGGAGGGAGGGTTGGAAGGAGGGAGGGAGGGAAGGGTAGGTGGGAGGGAGGGAGGGAAGGAAGGAAGGAAGGAAATGTAGGGAGGGAGGGAAGGAAGGAAGGAAGGAAGGAAATGTAGGGAGGGAGGGAAGGAAGGAAGGAAGGAAGGAAGGAAGGAAGGAAGGAAATGTAGGGAGGGAGGGAAGGAAGGAAGGAAGGAAGGAAGGAAGGAAGGAAATGTAGGGAGGGAGGGAGGGAAGGAAGGAAGGAAGGAAATGTAGGGAGGGAGGGAGGGAAGGAAGGAAGGAAGGAAATGTAGGGAGGGAGGGAGGGAAGGAAGGAAATGTAGGGAGGGAGGGAGGGAAGGAAGGAAGGAAGGAAATGTAGGGAGGGAAGGAAGGAAGGAAGGAAATGTAGGGAGGGAGGGAAGGAAAGTAGGAGGGAGGGATGGATGGATGGAGTTAGAGAGGGGGGGGGAAGGGAAGGGAAGGGATAGAAGGAATTGGAAGGGAGAGGGTGGATTGTGGAGTTTAGGTAGGTAGGCTAGGAGGAGATAGGATGGATAGACAGGGAAGGTAGGTGTGTGTGTGTGTGTGTGTGTGTGTGTGTGTGTGTGTGTGTGTGTGGGGGGGGGGGGGGGGGGCACTACATGTACAAAACAAACCGGCGCACTTTGTATCGAGGCTAATTAACTATCGCCATTTGAGTGGTTGATGGCCAACCACCTCATCAGAGGTGCACTAACGACCCCCTCTCTCTACCAAAATAAACAAACACGCATCTGTGTGTTTACACGAGTGAAGGACGCGTCTTTGCCTGAAGGTTAACACGGCTTAGATGAACGGGGCTCCTAAGCAATGTTGTTGAATACAAGTTGTATTCAATTTCTTTATTATGCACCCCATACCCGAACCGTGGGTGGTGGTGGAAAGGAAGTAGGTGCTAGAGGCAAGAGGTGAGGAACTTGAGGAACAGCGGTTGTTTGTTTCTCCAAAAAGGGAGGGGGGGGTCGTTTATCCCTCCAAAACGGGGGGGGGGTCGTTTATCCCTCCAAAACGGGGGGGGGGGGGGGTAGTCGTCTGTTCCGCCAAAGGGGGTTGGAGAGTCGTCTGTCCCTCCAAGAGGGGTAGTCATCTGGGCCTATAAGGGGGAGGGGGGGGGGAGGTTGTATGGGTAGTCGTTTAGTCCTTGTAGGTGGGGTGACGTCCGAACACTTCCGGAACAAGTGCTTCACTGACGAATTTTGTTCGAACCACAACACTGTAAATGCTTCACCCACGTACTACAAATACAAATAATCGCCAACAGAATCTAAACACCTAACCTATGCTAATATATGTGCAATATGCTAATATAATATATAATTAATTTATATTGGCGAAAATTCCCGTTGTGAATGAACAGCATGTAAAAAATAATGAATGCGTCTGTGGGGTCGACCACTGGATGGAATGGACTCGAGTCAAGGACGGGTTGGCACCTGCAGGGGAATGTGAGGATAAGGCTTTAGGATAGGACGCAGACCTTCGTTTTGAACGGCCAGTTTTATTCTACTGAGAAATCTTGTATTGAGATCATGCCATGTCTTGGCCCTTCTCTTTTTTTCCCCAGCGCAGTGAAGGAAACACTGCCCATTTTGTTTCTGCCATCACCGGGGATCGAACCCTAGGATTACGAGTCCGGAGCGCTGTCCATTCAGCTATCAGGTCCCCCCCGCTAGTGTGTCCTACTGGAGGTTGGTGCAGCTACAAGGGGGATCACCTGCCGTCCAGGGTGCAGGCGCGCAGTATTGCCACATAGTTATAATGGGGTCTTAGGGGCGTGGGATGGGCGTGGGGGGGAGACAGGTGCGGGCGTGGGGGGAGGGGGGGACAGGTGCGGGCGTGGGGGGAGGGGGGGGACAGGTGCGGGCGTGGGGGGAGGGGGGGGACAGGTGCGGGCGTGGGGGGGAGGGGGGGACAGGTGCGGGCGTGGGGGGAGGGGGGGGGACAGGTGCGGGCGTGGGGGGGGAGGGGGGGACAGGTGCGGGCGTGGGGGGGAGGGGGGGACAGGTGCGGGCGTAGGGGGGAGGGGGGGGGACAGGTGCGGGCGTGCCTCTCGGTCCCTCACCACTGCACAATCACCTTAACTTGGGTCCAATTTACTCTCTTGTGCTGCAATTACCTGACGTTGCCCTGCTCTCTTGGGTTACCACCCTGCTCTAGCCTGCTCTAGCCTGCTCTAGCCTGCTCTAGCCTGCTGTATCCTGCTGTATCACTGCTGTATCTTGCTGTATCACTGCTGTATCACTGCTGTCA
>NC_091170.1:38048421-38087846 GCF_040958095.1 Procambarus clarkii
TCTCTACCTTCTTCCTCCTTCTCTACCTTCTTCCTCCTTCTCTACCCTCTTCCTCCTTCACTACCCTCTTCCTCCTCCTCTCTCCTCTTCTACCCTCTTCCTCCTTCTCTACCCTCTTCCTCCTTCTCTACCCTCTTCCTCCTCCTCTCCTCCCTCCCTCCTCTTCACCCCTGTCGTAACCGCTCTTTCCTCTTCCCCTTCCTTCTCCACTTCTCCTACACCTCCCCTCACTCCTCGAGTCCTCTACCCCCCCTGCCCTCACTCCACTACCCCCCCTACTCTCACTCCACTACTCCCCCCCCCTACCCTCACTACCACTACCCCCTACCCTCACTACCACTACCCCCCTACCCTCACTCCACTACCCCCCTACCCTCACTACCACTACCCCCCTACCCTCACTACCACTACCCCCCTACCCTCACTACCACTACCCCCCTACCCTCACTCCACTACCCCCCTACCCTCACTACCACTACCCCCCCTACCCTCACAACCACTACCCCCCCTACCCTCACTACCTTTACCCCCCCCTACCCTCACTACATTTACCCCCCCTACCCTCACTACCACTACCCCCCCTTCCCTCACAACCACTACCCCCCCTACCCTCACTACCACTACCCCCCCCTACCCTCACAACCACTACCCCCCCCTACCCTCACTACCTTTACCCCCCCCTACCCTCACTACCACTACCCCCCCTACCCTCACAACCACTATCCCCCCCTACCCTCACTACCACTACCCCCCCTACCCTCACAACCACTACCCCCCCCCCACCCTCACTACCTTTACCCCCCCCTACCCTCACTACCACTACCCCCCCTACCCTCACTACCCCCCCCCTACCCTCATTACCACTACCCCCCCCCTACCATCATTACCACTACCCCCCCTACCCTCACAACCACTACCCCCCCCCCTACCCTCACTACCTTTACCCCCCCTACCCTCACAACCACTACCCCCCCCCCCCCTACCCTCACTACCTTTACCCCACCCCTACCCTCACAACCACTACCCCCCCCTACCCTCCCTACCACTACCCCCTCCCCTCAGGCAGTGCGAGACAGACAGACACACAGACGGTCACTGTTTGATTGCACTAGGGGACCACACACTATGCCTGGGCGACAGCTTCACCCCCGGCCAAGGTAAATATTGGTGTACCACAAGTGCTTTAATGCGGGGAGGCTGTAACCTGATTGTGGTGGCCAAGTCGCGGCCGATTGTGGTGGCCAAGTCGCGGCCGATTGTGGTGGCCAAGTCGCGGCCGATTGTGGTGGCCAAGTCGCGGCCGATTGTGGTGGCCAAGTCGCGGCCGATTGTGGTGGCCAAGTCGCGGCCGATTGTGGTGGCCAAGTCGCGGCCGATTGTGGTGGCCAAGTCGCGGCCGATTGTGGTGGCCAAGTCGCGGCCGATTGTGGTGGCCAAGTCGCGGCCGATTGTGGTGGCCAAGTCGCGGCCGATTGTGGTGGCCAAGTCGCGGCCGATTGTGGTGGCCAAGTCGCGGCCGATTGTGGTGGCCAAGTGTTGCCACACTAGGCGATGGCCACGCTATTATGTATTGTATCAAACTCATAAAATGAAATTGGATTGGCGCGCGCGCACGCATAATAAATCATTGTTGCTATCATGGGGGGATACCCCCCCCCACTCATGGGGTGGAATATACCCCCCACTCATGGGGTGGAATATACCCCCCCACTCATGGGGTGGAATATACCCCAAATCATGGGTAGGGCAGGGAATTTTAGTACTTGGAAGGGGTCAGGATAAGGATTTGGGATGGGACAAGCGGGAAGGAATGGTGCCCAACCACTTGGACGGTCGGGGATTGAACGCCGACCTGTATGAAGCGACCTTTCCCGCTTGTGGAAAGAGACCTGTTCCTTACAAGCTGCTCCTACTAGTACGGATCTTACCATTATGATTTTACATATGATTTTATTCGATATTATTGGGTTGATTTCGTGTAATTATCATTGTACAAGTGTGACGTTGGTCGTCTTGAAGATTGTTAGACAACTTACAGAAGTGTTTGCGAGTCTCTGCGCGTCTTGCAGAAGACTCACCATTATGGTACGTTTATTTATTGTGGATATTTACAGCTCGGAGTTATTTACAGCTTGGATAGTAATTCTTGGAATCATTTACAGTTTGTTTTTTACCACGCACAGCGTCTTGGGGAGGTCGGGGAGTGGAGTGACGCCTTTACTCCATATATCATTCTTACTTCAGTAATTTTAATAATGAATTTGTTTAATATTCTTGATGTCCATTTTTAATATTTAGTTTACGTTTGTTACTCTCGTTCGTGTCAAATAACCTTAAGATCTTGTAGATTACGTTTATTTTGTATGTCGTGACCATGTCTCTTAAAGTGTGTGTGACTAGATACGGGAGTGAAGCCAACTTTGTATATTACAGGAATGGTCAGTAGTTGTTTGGTAGAGTTCTGAAGGACTCTACCTCTTCAGAATCCCAGGAGACAGTTCTTATCTGAGTTGGCATTACAAGTACAGGTGGGAGGTTTTCTGGGTGTGGTGGGCCTCTTATTGAAGCTCGGTGCTATGCTTACAACCAAGCTTCTTTTACTGTCTGGTTCTAGGAAGGTTTTTCATTCCATTTAGATTGTTATGTCCGGCTTCCTGTCGCAGCACCCTACTTTCTCCTCCTCCTCCCCCCCCCCTCTCTCTCTCTCTCTCTCTCTCTCTCTCTCTCTCTGCGCGTCCTGTCCAGGTCATTCGACCAATGTTTTCTTGAAAAAAACTTGCTACAAGAATCTGTATTTTGTTAAAGTTTATATAATGAGCTAAATTAGGTGAAGCACCTAAGTGAAACTATTTCTGAAGTTGCAGACTCGCTAACGGGGCTGCAACTCCAGAAACAGTCTCACGTAGGTGCTTGTCAGTTTTTTTCTTTTAATGCCTCCTTATTAAGATTACTGAAGGCTGTTCTGGTGTACCCCAGTTTCGAGTACGGGTCATACGGGTGTGTGTGTGTGTGTGTGTGTGTGTGTGTGTGTGTGTGTGTGTGTGTGTGTGTGTGTGTGTGTGTGTGTGTGTGTGTGTGTGTGTGTGTAAGTAAGCTGGTCCCGGTAGTGCAGTCCGGTTCGCTCTCGACTCTCAGTCGTCAATTCCGGGTTCGAATACTAGGCGGGACAGTAAAGGTTGGTCACGTTTTCTATCACCTAATGCACCTGTTCACCTAGCAGTAAATAGGTACCCAGGGGTTAGCTTTTTGTGATGTTGCATCATGGAGGAAGGTCAGTAGTACCACCTGGGGGAGGGGGGAGGGGGGGGAGCAGGCTTGTCCCCCAAAAACAATGAGTTATTTATATTCTGACACTTGATACATGTTGACATCCGTGGCACATGCCGGCGTGTTCTGGTCAGAGGATAGAAGACAGACTAAGTGTGTTCCATCGTGCGAGTGAGTCCTTTGGTTTTGTTGGGTCAGAGAGCCTTATACCCATCAGGGTCGTCCCTTCCTGGTGGGTTACATAGAGCCTTATACCCATCAGGGTCGTCCCTTCCTGGTGGGTTACATAGAGCCTTATACCCATCAGGGTCGTCCCTTCCTGGTGGGTTACATAGAGCCTTATATCCATCAGGGTCGTCCCTTCCTGGTGGGTTACATAGAGCCTTATACCCATCAGGGTCGTCCCTTCCTGGTGGGTTACATAGAGCCTTATACCCATCAGGGTCGTCCCTTCCTGGTGGGTTACATAGAGCCTTATACCCATCAGGGTCGTCCCTTCCTGGTGGGTTACATAGAGCCTTATACCCATCAGGGTCGTCCCTTCCTGGTGGGTTACATAGAGCCTTATACCCATCAGGGTCGTCCCTTCCTGGTGGGTTACATAGAGCCTTATACCCATCAGGGTCGTCCCTTCCTGGTGGGTTACATAGAGCCTTATACCCATCAGGGTCGTCCCTTCCTGGTGGGTTACATAGAGCCTTATACCCATCAGGGTCGTCCCTTCCTGGTGGGTTACATAGAGCCTTATACCCATCAGGTTCGTCCCTTCCTGGTGGGTTACATAGAGCCTTATACCCATCAGGGTCGTCCCTTCCTGGTGGGTTACATAGAGCCTTATACCCATCAGGGTCGTCCCTTCCTGGTGGGTTACATAGAGCCTTATACCCATCAGGGTCGTCCCTTCCTGGTGGGTTACATAGAGCCTTATACCCATCAGGGTCGTCCCTTCCTGGTGGGTTACATAGAGCCTTATACCCATCAGGGTCGTCCCTTCCTGGTGGGTTACATAGAGCCTTATACCCATCAGGGTCGTCCCTTCCTGGTGGGTTACATAGAGCCTTATACCCATCCAGCGTGTGAGAGTCCTCCCGGTGGCTGAGAGCCGAGGTTGTAAAGGTTACCTCGTAATAATATTTGAGGAACATTTGTTTTCACAGCGACACCGACCGCGTTGTTAAGGCGCCGGATAAATTATTTAAAAAGTCAATCAGATGAGCGTCCGTGTCACCCCCGGTGTCTGGGAAGGAGGGAGGAGGGGGGGTGTAGGGGGGTGTAGTAGGCTGTGTTGGGCTGGGGGGTGGAGAGGAGGGGGGTGTAGGGGGGTGTAGTAGGCTGTGTTGGGCTGGGGGGTGGAGAGGAGGGGGGTGTAGGGGGGTGTAGTAGGCTGTGTTGGGCTGGGGGGTGGAGAGGAGGGGGGTGTAGGGGGGTGTAGTAGGCTGTGTTGGGCTGGGGGGTGGAGAGGCGGGGGGTGTGTGTCGCCCACACCCTTGTTGAGTTCTGTGTACAACTGTGTACATCAAGCTTGAGAGTATTTCCACGAACACCCATTGACCACGCACCTGGGTTGTGGGGGAGGGCTGGGGTTTGGCCCACGCACGCACACACACACACACACCATTGGGCTGATAAAACGTAGTAATGTCAAAAAATGGGGGTTGTTAGTCCGTTGATTTTTTGTTTTTGTTGTGGGGGGTAACCATTGGGAATGGGTAATGGGGGTGAGGATTGGGAAGGGGGGAGGAAGGAAGGGGCGGGGGGACGGGAAAGGGGTGTTCAAGAGGCAAGCAGTTGAGGTGCCAACACCTTGTCTGAAGGGACATAAACAGACCTTCTTGCGTCTCGCTCCATGCAGGTGCTCCTGATGCTCTACGCTCTTATGGCCTCGACCCTGGGGTCTTGTGGGGTACCTCGACCCTGGGGTCTTGTGGGGGGCCTCGACCCTGGGGTCTTGTGGGGGACCTCGACCCTGGGGTCTTGTGGGGGACCTCGACCCTGGGGTCTTGTGGGGGGGCCTCGACCCTGGGGTCTTGTGGGGGGCCTCGACCCTGGGGTCTTGTGGGGGACCTCGACCCTGGGGTCTTGTGGGGGGGGGCCTCGACCCTGGGGTCTTGTGGGGGGGGCCTCGACCCTGGGGTCTTGTGGGGGGCCTCGACCCTGGGGTCTTGTGGGGTACCTCGACCCTGGGGTCTTGTGGGGGGGCCTCGACCCTAGGGTCTTGTGGGGGACCTCGACCCTGGGGTCTTGTGGGGGGGCCTCGACCCTGGGGTCTTGTGGGGGGCCTCGACCCTGGGGTCTTGTGGGGTACCTCGACCCTGGGGTCTTGTGGGGGGGCCTCGACCCTGGGGTCTTGTGGCGTACCTCGACGCTGGGGTCTTGTGGGGTACCTCGACGCTGGGGTCTTGTGGGGTACCTCGACGCTGGGGTCTTGTGGGGTACCTCGACGCTGGGGTCTTGTGGGGTACCTCGACGCTGGGGTCTTGTGGCGTACCTCGACGCTGGGGTCTTGTGGGGTACCTCGACGCTGGGGTCTTGTGGAGTACCTCGACCCTGGGGTCTTGTGGGGTAAAATTATGTTCCAATTGAAAATGCTTTTACAATTCGTTATTGAAGAAGCCGTCGCCCAATCAGTTTGGTGAGAACTTTCTGACAAATGAACAAACAAAGCATTAGACAATTGGCCATGTCTTACAGAGTATTTATGTTGCGAAATTCTACATTTCAAATCTTTAGATGTTTGCCCAACACAGAACCGGTTACCCACCGAGTTTTTTTTGGAAGTTTGCCGTAGCAAAACACGTCGTACATATTATAATAATATATGCAGTGAGAAAATTTGCCCCAAAAATGTGTTAGGTTTAGCATATTTTTCTGGGTTTGAAAAAATTGCTAAGGCCTTGTAAATTTTTCATATACATTTATTGGTTAATTAATCATTTATTAGTTAATTCCTTCCAGTGTCGTAAGGTTTATTTCCCGCAGTCGGAAACAGTCCTCATAGTGATATGTCATTTATAAAATACCTTGTAAAGACTGTAATAGGTTCTGTGTAGGGCAAAGATCTAAAGCTTTGAACTTTGAAATTTCGCAACATAAATACTCTGTAAGACATGGACAATTGTCTAATGCTTTGTTCATTTGTCAGAAAGTTCTCTGCTGTTATAAGGAAAGGGTTAAAGGTCTGATGACTTCCAATTCTTTTGAACAGTGTGGCCTAACTGTTAAAGTACTGGAGCCAGATTCACGAAGCAGTTACGCAAGCACTTACGAACCTGTCCATCTTTTCTCAATCTTTGGCGGCTTTGTATACAATTATTAAACAGTTAATGAGCTCGGAAGCACCAGGAAGCTGTTTATAGCAATAACAACAGTTGACGACTGGGAAGTTTTCATGCTTGTAAACTGTTAAATAAATGTAACCAAAGCCGTCAAAGATTGAGGAAAGATGTACAAGTTCGTAAGTACTTACGTAACTGCTTCGTGAATCTGGTCCCTGGACACGCCAATATGCATGGAGCTCTGGTTGTCTGGGTTCGAATCCTTCAGTGGTGAGGATTTTTTTTTTGTGTGTGTGTGTGTGTGTGTGTGTGTGTGTGTGTGTGTGTGTGTGTGTGTGTGTGTGTGTGTGTGTGTGTGTGTGTGTGTGTGTAATACGGAAGGCTAGGTTCCAATTTTATGCAGTGAAATTACAACATTACACAGCGACCATATGGCAGGAAGTGTAAAATGAATCCAATGAAGTTGAGTAGTACTCTTATAGAACATAGTGTAAACACTAGAGGTCCACGACTCTATTTCGTGTCAACAAAATCATTAAATATTGCCGGAAGAAAAGTTGAAGCATTCAGGAGAGAACATGATAAGGCTCTGCTGTAACATTCCAGATTAGCTTGACTCTGATTGTGGTTGTACGGGCTACGACGACGACGACACAGACAGACAGACAGACAGACAGACAGATGCAACGATAACACAGACATCATAGACTAGAGACAATCGCCAGAGACAGGCTGGCTGGCCCCCCTTGAACGCCGACCTGCATGAAACGAGACCGTCGCTCTACCGTCCAGCCCAAGTGGTTGGGCCAGTAGTTGGGGGGGGGGGGGGAGGAGACGCGACAAACTTGTCCTAGTCTCCACACACACATACACACACACACAGTTACACAGGACATGCCAGACACCTTCCACCACAATCTGCGTTATCTGGCCCCAGACGTCCTGATGGCCTGGTGTTGCTGGCGCTGTACCCACTCCACACTGAAATATTTTGATTTTGAAATCATTGTTAACCTCCGAGTGGAGACTGTTGTAAACCAGTTCTGGAACCAGTTGTAGTATAAAAAAAATTGTTGATAGATTGTGTAATGTCTGGCTTAATGAACTTTATAGTTCAGTTCCTGAGCCATTATGTGCCTCTGTAACCTTCCCCCTCCCCCCCCCTCACTTCCTTGTAGCCCACAGGATGGGTATATGTGGACCAATATATATATATATATATATATATATATATATATATATATATAGTATCTGCCATTACTAGCCCATGATTACTTTTGTGCTCCTGTTATTAATATTACTGTTACTGCTACTGGTAATGTAACTGCTCCTTGCAACATACTATCCGTATCGTCTCTCTAAAGGACAATATAAATGTTTGCAAAATAAGGTATTGCAAATTTACGGTTTCGGAGGGTAGAGTGTGGTTTCAGTGTGCAATGAGTGTGGTTTCAGTGTGCAATGAGTGTGGTTTCAGTGGGCAATGAGAGTTGTTTCAGTGGGCAATGAGTGTGGTTTCAGTGGGCAATGAGTGTGGTTTCAGTGGGCAATGAGTGTGGTTTCAGTGGGCAATGAGTGTGGTTTCAGTGGGCAATGAGTGTGGTTTCAGTGGGCAATGAGTGTGGTTTCAGTGGGCAATGAGTGTGGTTTCAGTGGGCAATGAGTGTGGTTTCAGTGGGCAATGAGTGTGGTTTCAGTGGGCAATGAGTGTGGTTTCAGTGGGCAATGAGTGTGGTTTCAGTGGGCAATGAGTGTGGTTTCAGTGGGCAATGAGAGTTGTTTCAGTGGGCAATGAGTGTGGTTTAACAAGTTTAGAGAGTTTCAGACGGTGCATACCCGTTGCTTACCCGTTTGTGTGTCCTGTTTGAATGCAGTCCCTCGCTACCGTTTGTCACCCGACTATACACCCCATCACTGCCGTCATGTCTTTCTGTAAATCCACTTGTATTAGAGTCACTTCAAAGCATAGTCCCGTCATGAATGAATCATCTGTTGTCCCGTTGTTTGGGGAGAGTTTGCAACACTGAAGATAGAGGGTTGGGTGGGATAATATAAGATCCCCTACCACTCGACCTTGGCTACACTTGACCCTCCTGAAGGGGGGGGGGGATAGATTGCTACAGTGAGGATAGACGAGTCTCAAGGGGTTGGTGACGGCCCAACCAGTTCTCACGATTTTACAAGCCTTTTTTTTTATTTATATATACACATAATGTCCCGTTTTCTGTTAGTAGTTCCTCTGGTAGGTTAGGATAAGGCACTTAAGTACGACAATTTCTTCATGTTGGGAACACTGGCGAGTGTGTGCTGCTCCTGCAACCCGTTCTCGCACTTTCTTATAGTCAATATTGACTTATTAAATAAGTGCATATGTAACATAACTAATTTATTGTGAATATTTTAGTTTACCTTGAATAGCTTCATAGAAAACACCGACCTTACCTAACCACCTTAGTATGTTAAGATAAGCATCTTATTGCTTCGTAATTACAATTATTACTTAACCTATTATAGGTATAGTTTAAGTAATAATTGTAATTACGAAGCAATAAGATGCTCCTTACATCATACGTCACATTTTAAACGGAATTGACCAATCAGTTAAAAATACGCCATATTGAGACAAAATTGAAGCACCATAATATTGACGTTTTCTGAGAATCGGTCTAGACAGTTGGGTGGGTGGCTTGGGTTCGTACGCTTCTGGTTAGGAAACAGTCGCATTTTTAACGGAGTGGCAAATCGAGCGAAGGTCTTTATGGACAGCATATATATATGCTGTCCATATATATATATGTCGTACCTAGTAGCCAGAACTCACTTCTCAGCCTACTATGCAAGGCCCGATTTGCCTAATAAGCCAAGTTTTACTGAATTAATATATTTTCTCTATTTTTTTTCTTATGAAATGATAAAGCTACCCATTTCATTATGTATGAGGTCAATTTTTTTTTATTGGAGTTAAAGTTAACGTAGATATATGACCGAACCTAACCAACCCTACCTAACCTAACCTAACCTATCTTTACAGGTTAGGTTAGGTTAGGTAGCCAAAAACGTTAGGTTAGGTTAGGTTAGGTAGGTTAGGTTGTCGAAAAAACATTAATTCATGAAAACTAGGCTTATTATGCAAATCGGCCTATGCATAGTAGGCTGAGAAGTACGTTCTGGCTACTAGGTACGACATATATATATATATATATATATATATATATATATATATATATATATATATATATATATGTATATATATATATATATATATATATATGTATATATATATATATATATATATGTATATATATATATATATATATATATATGTATATATATATATATATATATATATGTATATATATATATATATATATATATATATATGTGTATATATATATATATATATATATATATATATATATATATATGTATATATATATATATATATATATATGTATATATATATATATATATATGTCGTACCTAGTAGCCAGAACGCACTTATCGGCCTACTATGCAATGCCCGATTTGCCTAATAAGCCAAGTTTTCATGAATTAATTGTTTTTCGACTACCTAACCTACCTAACCTAACCTAACCTAACTTTTTCGGCTATCTAACCAAACCTAACCTATAAAGATAGGTTAGGTTAGGTTAGGTAGGGTTGGTTAGGTTTGGTCATATATCTACGTTAATTTTAACTCCAATAAAAAAAAATTGACCTCATACATAATGAAATGGGTAGCTTTATCATTTCATAAGAAAAAAATTAGAAAAAATATATTAATTCAGGAAAACTTGGCTTATTAGGCAAATCGGGCCTTGAATAGAAGGCCAAAAAGTGAGTTCTGGCTACTAGGTACGACATATATATATATATATATATATATATATATATATATATATATAATATATATATATATATATATATAATGTGTGTGTATATAATATAATATTGCTTGTGATGTGAAGGAACACCACATATGGGTGTGAACACACACACAAGGATCGGTGCTGGGACCAATTTTATTTCCTGTACATGTTAACGACATGTTTACAGGCGTAGAGTCCTACACGTCGATGTTTGCGGATGACGCAAAGTCGATGAGAAGAGTTGTGACAGATGAGGATTGCAGGATCCTCCAAGAGGATCTGAACAGGTTGCAGAGATGGTCAGAGAAATGGCTACTGGAATTCAACACGAGCAAATGTAAAGTTATGGAAATGGGACTAGGAGATAGGAGACCAAAGGGACAGTACACAATGAAGGGGAACAGCCTACCTGTGACGACGCGTGAAAGAGACCTGGTTGTGGACGTAACACCTAATCTATCTCCTGAGGCACATATAAATAGGATAACGACAGCAGCGTACTCTACACTGGCAAAAGTTAGAACATCATTCAGAAACCTAAGTAAGAAGGCATTTAGGGCGCTTTACACTGCCTACGCGAGGCCAGTCTTAGAGTATGCCGCCTCATCATGGAGTCCCCATCTGAAGAAGCATATAATGAAACTGGAAAAGGTTCAGAGGTTTGCAACGAGACTCGTCCTAGAGCTACGAGGGATGGGGTATGAGGAGCGCCTGAGGGAACTGTGCCATACGACACTAGAAAGAAGAAGGGAGAGGGGGGACATGATAGGAACGTATAAAATACTCAGAGGATTGACAGAGTGGACATAGACGAAATGTTCACACGGAATAGTAACAGAACGAAGGGACATGGATGGAAGCTGGAAACTCAGATGAGTCACAGAGATGTTAGGAAGTTTTCTTTTAGCGTGAGAGTAGTGGGTAAATGGAATGCACTTCAGGAACAGGTTGTGGAAGCAAATACTATTCATAATTTTAAAACCAGGAATGATAGGGAAATGGGACAGGAGTCATTGCTGTAAACAACCGATGCTCGAAAGGCGGGATCCAAGAGTCAATGCTCGATCCTGCAGACACAACTAGGTGAGTACACACACACACACACACACACACACACACACACACACACACACACACACACACACACACACGCACGCACGCACACGCACACGCGCGCGCGCGTTATATATACATATGGAGTATAATTATCGCAAGAATTGCAGGCAGAAAAAGACAGGTGAACAAAATATAAAGGACGGGAAACAAAGTATGTGGTGAAAGATAATTATGTATACGAGAAAAGAGGTGTGGTGGACAGGAAGAGGAGAAGAACAGCAACACAAAGTCTTGACATATATACATCAGACTTGACCAGGGTGCTAAGGCAGAGAGCTGGCCAAAAGGAGGAGGATATAAAAAAAAAAAAGAAAGTGTTGGCTCAGCAAACACGAGACAGACAGCTGGCTTGACCTAGGGATCAGGACAGACAGTTGTCATGACAGCAAGTCAAGAGGCCACAGACGGGATTGACGGGAGAGTCAGAGACGTAAAGAGAATCTTGACAGATTTGGCACAGGTAACTGAAGGGAGTGAGGGAGCGATGTGTGGGATGGAGGAAGAGGTGGCAGGAAGGGAAGGGGAAGGAGAAAGAAAGAGATTGGAAGGGATGAGAGATATAACCATTTGGTGACAGAAAATAAAGATGATGAATGAAACCGAGGAAGAGGAGGAGGAGGAGGACAGGGGTGGAAGCGTGAAAGAAGTCAAAGGGGGAGATGAAGTGAAAAGTTACCAGGACGTGACGCAAGGAATTCAAGGGTCAAATGTCGATTTAGGAGTGTGGCTTGAGATATGGGAGAGGGTGGAGAGAAAGAGAGAGAGAGAGAGGGGGATGGGAAGGGGGGAGGGAGGGGGTGTAAGGGTGACAAGGAAGAAGGAAGAGCCAAGATCAACACAGGTGAGAGACATTGATTAAAACTATAAAAGCCAACTAAGCAGCTCGCGCCCTGCCAAGGAGGGACCAAGGCAAGTTGACAGGCGAGCAAGATTAATGTGAGGGTTGACAGAAAGTTGGAGAATGAGGGGAAGGGGGAGGGAGGGAGAGAGGGGAGAGACGGACGGACGGACGGGGGGCAGGGCGGGGCGGGGCAGAAGGACTGTCAAAGATTAAACAGAAGAAACGTGAACAAAGAAAACATAGGATAACGAAGCAAAGGTTAACGCTAAGAGTCAGAAAGAAGACATAATGCAGATCAAGAAGAGACCAAGAACACTGTTACCTTCACAAAACAAGCGAGGAATAACGAAAACTTCTTGATGATATTCCAATGTTGTAAAAAATTAAAGTAAATGTAAATTACATTAATGTATAACGGGTTTCTTCTTGAAGGTAACCTCACTGCCGATGATATCCGCCTCGATAACGTGAAAGGTTTGTTTTAAATGGGGAAATATAATTCGTATTCTTTTCCTCGCATGGATAATGTGATCAAGATAGTGTAAATAAGGATTTTATTTTTTTAAGGATTTTAGCAACACACGGAGGTGATAGGCGTTGACAGGGTTACAACAGTCTGGTCTTGTCTGCTAGGCCTGGTGTACCTCGCCTGGTCTGCCTCGGCTATACCACTTATGTCAGACCAGTCCTGGAGTATGCAGCTCCAGCCTGGAGTCCGTACCTAGCTAAACACACGACAACGTTAGAGAAGATTCAGAGGTATGTCACCAGCCTATTCCCAAAACTGAGAGGTATGAGTTACGAGGAAAGGCTCCGGGAACTAAACCTCACGTCTCAGGAAGACAGAAGAGTATGGGAAGACCTGATCACTTCCTACAAAATTCTCAGGGGAATTGGCAACGATGTTGGTTTGGTTTCTAGTCTTAGTTAGGTTCTGTATTTTAGTTTGTCTAGGACCCCACAAAATATTTAGCACGGGTGGAACACGAACAAGGGGACACAAGTGGAAGCTGAGTACCCAAATGAGCCACAGGGACGTTGAAAGAACTTTTTCAGTGTCAGAGTAGTTAACAGATGGAATGCATTAGGCAGTGATGTGGTGGAGGCTGACTCCATACACAGTTTCAAATGTAAATATGATAGTGCCCAGTAGATTCAGGAATCTGTACACCAGTTGATTGAGAGTTAGAGGCGGGACCAAAGAGCCAGAGCTCAACCCTCTCAAGCACAACTAGGTAAGTAAGTAAACACAGGTCCTCGCAGCCTAGTGGACAGCCCTCTGGGGTCGTACTCCTAAGGGTCCGAGTTCGATTCTCGGTCGAAAACGACAAAAATGGGCAGAGTTTCTTTCACCGGATTTTTCTATTCACCTAGCAGTAAATATGTACCTGGGAGTTAGACAGCTGCTATGGGCTGCTTCCTCGATATGTAGTAGCAGACATTTGAGAAAATGACTGTAGATCGGGAGTCAGTACATTAGACAACCGACTGATAGAAAGGCGGGGTCCAAGAGCTAACAGCTCGATCCTGCCAGAACAAATAGTAAAGAGAGAGAGATTGGTAGACGAATAGGCGCATCAGGTGAAAGGAAACTTGTTCAATCATTTCTGTTCAGTTTTGATGGATCTAGAGGTTATACACCACCAGCCTGCACCGGTTATACACCAACCAGCCTGCACTGGTTATACACCAACCAGCCTGCACCGGTTATACACCACCAGCCTGCACCGGTTATACACCAACCAGCCTGCACTGGTTATACACCACCAGCCTGCACCGGTTATACACCAACCAGCCTGCACCGGTTATACACCAACCAGCCTGCACTGGTTATACACCAACCAGCCTGCACCGGTTATACACCAACCAGCCTGCACTGGTTATACACCAACCAGCCTGCACTGGTTATACACCAACCAGCCTGCACCGGTTATACACCAACCAGCCTGCACCGGTTATACACCAACCAGCCTGCACTCACCCAAACAACACGTTGTATTTCATTCTAACAAAATTCTCATAATTGTTTCCTTATTCCATATAATTGTCATTTTCTTCATATTTATAATTCTAAATGTACAGGAAATTCTACAAATCCTTCCTCACCTCAGTACATCCCCCTGACACTATATTACTCCACCTCCATCCCCCTCTCTCCATCCCCCCCTTCTCCCTCCATCCTCCCTTCTCCCTCCATCCTCCCTCCACCCCCCTCCCCCCTCCATCCCCAACCCCTCCCCTCTATCCTGCCAGGTGTTGATCATCAGAATTATCAACCATCTTGCAGGTACAAAGACAAACCTATCTGGTGATCAGTAAGCAGCATGTGCTTTAGAGGTTATATTAGTGCAGTCTTTGTATAGGATGTCCACCTTAAAGAGGAGTTTTTTTAGATCCCTTTCTCTCCCGTCTCTCTCTCTCTCTGGGGCTGTCTTATCAAACACTTGTGAGCCGACGTGCAAGTGTCTGCTCTCTCTCGCTCTCTCCCCCCCCCCACTCCACCCTCTCTCTCCCCCCCACTCCACCCTCTCTCTCCCCCCCACTCCACCCTCTCTCTCCCCCCCACTCCACCCTCTCTCTCCCCCCCACTCCACCCTCTCTCTCCCCCCCACTCCACCCTCTCTCTCCCCCCCACTCTACCCTCTCTCTCCCCCCCACTCCACCCTCTCTCTCCCCCCCCCCACTCCACCCTCTCTCTCCCCCCCCCACTCCACCCTCTCTCTCCCCCCCACTCCACCCTCTCTCTCCCCCCCCACTCCACCCTCTCTCTCCCCCCCCACTCCACCCTCTCTCTCCCCCCCCCACTCCACCCTCTCTCTCCCCCCCCCCACTCCACCCTCTCTCTCCCCTCCCACTCCACCCTCTCTCTCCCCCCCCACTCCACCCTCTCTCTCCCCCCACTCCACCCTCTCTCTCCCCCCCCCCACTCCACCCTCTCTCTCCCCCCCCCCCCACTCCACCCTCTCTCTCCCCTCCCACTCCACCCTCTCTCTCCCCCCCACTCCACCCTCTCTCTCCTCCCCACTCCACCCTCTCCCCCCCACTCCACCCTCTCTCTCCCCCCACTCCACCCTCTCTCTCCCCCCACTCCCCCTTGCCAATCCCCTCTTCCTTGGTCTCCCCCTTAGGCCGAGAAAGGGAAGGTGTCGTATGTGACACCTGAGGTAAAACCAGCCTGGAGTGTGAGTGTTCACTACATCACTTTCAATTAGAATAACTGCTTGCGGATGGCCATATCTGCCTCATTCCGTTAACACTATTGTCCCTTCCATGCCTCCCCCATCCCATCCTTTTCCATCCTTCCCCCTACACTCCCCCCCCCCCCCTAATTCCATCCTCCCCAAACCCACCACCCCCATTATCTCCCCTCCTCCACCCTATCCCATCTCCCACCTCCACCCTATCCCATCTCCTACCCTCCTCTCTTCTACCCTATCCGTACCTCGTCCCTACCGTCCCTCCACGACCGCCCGTCGTTCCCCGGCATACACCATCAAAGCCTCGCCGTTGTATTAAAACCTCGTTAAAACAATGTGTGCCTTAAAAAAGCGGAACTACCTGTTCTCTCGGGAGCCGTAAAATCCATAATGCGAGACTTTGAGCTTAGTAGCCTCTGAACACAGGGTCGGAACTTGCCTGCTACTTAAGTCACTAATCACCCTTCATACCCAAAAACAAGAAGAAAAAGCGTAGGTGTGTGTGTGTGTGTGTGTGTGTGTGTGTGTGTGTGTGTGTGTGTGTGTGTGTGTGTGTGTGTGTGTGTGTGTGTGTGTGTGTGTGTTTTTACACATTTGGAGAGTAAACAGGAGGGCGAAGGGCAGCTGTACACTGGCTAACTATTCAAGGTGGAGCACCTGGTGCAGGTGGGCTGCTTTACCTGTCACTTAACAACTGTTTTCCTTGGTGAGGTAAACACGCACCTGCTGGGTCCCAGAGATTGTCTCCCCCCCCCCACCCCACCCACGTGGTTTGTACCTAAGAATACCTGTCTCTGTTGTTAAGACTTCAGTGTTCCGAACATTCAGGTCTGACACGAGACCAATCACTGACTCCCAAAAGCGTGAAAGCCCTAGCTTGAAAAGATGTGATTTATTTTGATCCGAAACCTTTTATAAATTGGCAGCACAAAATGTAGACCAGACTGTGGGACACAGTGGTTGCCAGGATCAGGTTGGGTTACCGTTACCTGTGGCAGGTGGCTACAGGTGACGGATCTCCCAATCCTGAGCACTCCAGGTGCAAACTCTGTGAGCAGGAACTGGGGCATGACCTCCCACACTACATCACCGAATGCCCAGTTATTAAACCTTTCAGACTAGTTGGCATGATGTACCTGGAGCTTTGCAATTACTTTATTCACTCTCGTGTTGTTGATGATATCCTCATAATGCACCCAGAGTTTGCTAGTGCAGACTACTAAGTATTACAATAATAACCATTCATGTCAAGTTTTGAAACTCGTAAGCTATTTAATCAATGTAAACACAGCCGGCAGGATTGAGGAAAGATGTACAGATTTCGTAACTGAGTGCGTAAATGATTGACGAAACTTGGCTTAGGATAATTTTTATACCGCAACTTTATACCCCAAAACAAATTAAAGTTGGAATTAATTAGGAGAAATAATAACTAATCAGCAGCAGTCTAGTATTATAAATCCATTGAGCAGAATCGGTGAAAAATAATAATGATATTTATACACCCACGGCAGCCGCTTGCCTAAGGTAGTAACTGTTAAATGGTCAAAATAATACAAAAATATAATAATGGTAAAGCCTACTTATATACGGAAAATCCACAGACAAACGGAAAAGAAAGATGAACGTTTCGGCCGATGAAGGCAGAAACGTTCATCTTTATTTTCCGTTTCTCTGTGGATTTTCCGCATACAAATGATCAGGGTTTCGTAATCAATTTCATATATATATATATATATATATATATATATATATATATATATATATATATATATATATATATATATATATATATATATATATATATATATTTTTTTTTTTTTGTTTTTATTTTTTATATTATTTATTATTTTTATTATTATTTTTGTATCAACCCATGTATATCTTGTAACCATCAAATGCATAATAAAGCACAAAAAATAAAAAAGGAAGGGAGTGGTAGGAGAAAAGCACACAGAAACTGTATTGGAGGGGATCTAAACATTCCCTCTAATGCGTTATGCGTGGTTTCCTCTGAGGCTATGGGTCCCCCTTCTTCCAGCTAGAGGTGGTACTCCCTTCCCTATATATATAAATATATATATATATATATATATATATATATATATATATATATATATATATATATATATATAATATAGCAGTCATACCGTATGAATGCTTCCTTCGACATTTACTATTTTATTGACAAACACGATTATTAAGAGCATATTCGTGATCTTTACTGGAGGAAAACTGTTTTTGGGGGGTGGGGGCGGGCGATAATAAATAGCCCGAAGGTCAAGATCTTCGGGACATTACATTTGTTCACAAAATGTGTTTTTAACACATACACAACACAACCATTACAGGTAACATGAAAAACACGCGAAATGGAGGAGGGGCGGGGTAGAAAGGAGAGTGGGTGTTAGAGAAATCCCAAATCCTTATCCTGACCCTTTCCAAGTGCCAAATAGTCGTAATGACTTTGCTCTTTTCCCTGATAATTTCCTTCCCTCTTCACTGACTATTTTCTGTTAAGTTCTCGACTCTTCATATCTTTCCTCCCTGTTCCCCCCTCCCCCCTCTATTTCACAGATTAAGGAGCAAATCAAGAAGAAAATACTTCCAACTATCCAAAGTCGCCACTGAGCCAAAGTAGCGGAAGGAAGATCCACTGCGATATGATACGAACAAGCCACTGGGTGCTACTCTTTCAAGCCTGACAAAAAGATATCCAGACATTGCAGTAGCCATACACAGACTCAGACTTGGTTACAAGTGCTGCTGGGAGGTAATAAACCCAATAGTTAAAGTGTGTCATTTCTGTGGAACAGAAGCAGAGGCGCCTCTATTGCACTACTTACTGGAATGTGAAGCTACTGAAGCCCTGCGCATCAAACTCAACATTAATCGAACGACAGCAGCTGCATTAGATCCACATTCCACAGCCGCTACAATGATTAGAAAAGCCGTTAAAGATTGGAACTCACTAGTGAACATTCTGCACCTACATCCACCACCAAGATAATGTTATTAAAACACGACTAAAACAGAAGCGAAAAAGAAACGGAAAAAGCAGGAAACCCCACCTCCACTTAAAACTTTGACCCAAATATCAGAGTAGCAAGATTATCGCGAATAACCGAACTCAATTACGGGCTCACCATAACCCGTGCTACATGGACACTTCGTTCTGAGTGGGTAAATATAAAACAACAACAACAACATTTCCTTTCTACCCTTCTCCTCTATTCCATTTCCCATCCCAGCCTCCAACCCATCTCCTACAGCACACCTTGTTGGGGAGGAAATCTCACAAGAAATAGGCGTCCACACTTCAAGGAATTAAGCCATTAAAGTCTAACCAATCATCCTTACAATTGGCATCCAGGTCTCCCGGCTGCGTAGATCTGAGGGTCTGGCCGGTCCTTAAGGTGTATTGGGGTCTTATCTGTTGCTTCCAGGCGTACACGGATCCAGCGCCCTCCCCAGCCTCCTGAAATGGTCCACTCTGCCATGCTATTGAAGGCTGGAAAGGTGATGAGCCTGTCGGATCGTTCAGGGGTATGGTTGTCCCGATGGGGGAAGGGAGGGGGCAGTTCACACGAGGGGGGGGGCTGTTCACACGGGGTGGGGCTTGTTCTCACGGGGTGGGGCTTGTTCTCACGGGGTGGGGCTTGTTCACACGGGGTGGGGCTTGTTCACACGGGGTGGGGCTTGTTCACATGGGGTGGGACTTGTTCACACGGGGTGGGGCTTGTTCACATGGGGTGGGACTTGTTCTCACGGGGTGGGACTTGTTCTCACGGGGTGGGACTTGTTCTCACGGGGTGGGGCTGTTCGTGTTGGGTGAGGTATGGTGTGAGGGGCTTAATGGGCGGGGCGGGGTGGTCCAGGCAGGTCTGAGTCTTCCAACTATATGTTCAAGTGGAACATTTATTTCTAGACCAAATTGCTTCTCTGAAGGTTTATTTTCGTACTCGGTTAAATAACAGATACATTAGTCATTCTTTTATAGAAGTCTATTCTTAACGTGAACCGCAACAAGTAATATTTATTATTATATATTCCGGTCCTCGTAACAATACAACTAACAAAAAATCAGAAATACTGCAATTTATAAACGTAATTAGAATTTAATAACGCAAAACCGCTCGAAATTTTATTAATTTTTTTTCGGCATTGTTAAACAAGCAGCAAATCGCAGGTGGCTAGACTTCCCGCCACCTGCACAGGTGGGTCAGTCGAGTGTGTAGTTAATGGTAAGAACCAGCCACCAGCTGTGGCGGCACAGCTGGTTGCACAGCAAGGGGATATTTAGCAGGTCACGGGTGCTATGTAGTTCTTCCCAGGCATAAACCCCTCTCCCTTGTGCTGCTGCTGCCTTTTTTTTTTTTTTTTACATCGGTGTGTTCAGGAACAGACGACTGCTGACTCCTGTTAGCAGGCTGAGAGTCTTTCCCTTCCCATAGCTCGTGGTAAACCTTTCCCACTAGTTTCCCTGGAATACGGTTGGACTTAACCATCGGTGTTAAACCCAATCCATTTGTTGTAAACGTAACCGATTTTAGAAGAGAGAGCTTTTTTATATATAATTTAAGTGCCTCTGCATTATGCAGCCAATCTAGACTATATGAAGGGAATAATGTCTGTCAAAAAGTGGCTATGTTCAGCTAAAAGTTCCCATCTCGCAGGATTATTAGTCATACAGGGCCATGTGTGATCAGTAGTCTGTACTGCCAACTTTGAGGATACTATGAGGATATCTTCAAGCACACGTGAGTTAATAAAGTAATTAGCTTTATAGTTAATTATAAAGTTCAAAGTACCTCATGCCAACAGGTGTGAATGGTCTAATAATCTGAATAAATCATAGCTATTTATGCTGGTGTTTTCAGGCCGTTGGGAGTCAGTAATTTCTCTCCTATTGGACCCGAGTGTTTGGAACAATATAGTCTTGACAACAGAGATGGGGATACCTAGGTCTCATGCAACTTCAGTTTGGGTTTAACTTCTGTTATACGCAAATTTGGCTGCAATGTCTGTGCCATTGTGATGGGTTGTATTTATGCGAGATGGTATCCATACAAAGATGATTCTAAACGCTTTATTCTGTGCAGCGATCAGGTTATTTATAATTGCTATTATAAGGCTCTTACTGTCGATCTTGAGGGGATTTAGATTTGATGTCCAAATTAAGGGCTTGGAAAGGATGGGGAGGAAGAGGGATGTGGATTTAAAATTCTGGAAAAGGATTTGGGTGTGGAGAGAAGAGGCTTGAAAGTTTGGTGGCCTGTCCACCATGAGTTGGCATGAGGTGTGGGTCGTTTGTTTGGTTAATGTGAGCTAGTTTTGGTGTGTGTTGTGTACGGTTGTCAGTGCATTGGCTGGAGTGGCCATTGTGGGTGTGTTAGCTGGTGTCTGGGTTCCTTTGAGCCGGCGGTGGTGGCTTTAGGAGGCCGATCTTAGCAACATGAGGCGAGTTGCACTTCTTGCAGAACAAAAATGATTTTTATTATTATATTTTTTTTACACAAACAGAACTAGCTGTAAACAGAGCAACTCGTTCTGTTTGTGAAGAGGAAAGCCAGTTGTTGAACCTGACACTGATTGTATCTTCAAGTATTATTTCTTTAAAGTCTAACTGCTGCAGCAGTCCTCCCTGTTGACGATTGGACTGAGCCGCCGGTGTAAACACAGTGCTCGTCCGATCATGGATTTTTTGGTAGAAAAGAAAATTGTTTCAAGCGTGACAGCTTTAAGAAGAGCAAGATTGCCATTACCGTACATGGTGACGGGTGTGTGAGATACTTGCATGGTGAGGTACAGATAAAGAGGAATATCAGTAACAGGTAGATCTCATTTAAACGGAATGTTCAGTTTGATGAGATTGAATTCATTTTTACTCGGCTATTTATCAAATCAGGGGCGAGTCGGTTATCTTGAGATCATTTCTTGAGATGATTTTGGGAATTAGTGTCCCCGCGGCCCGATCCTCGACCAGGCCTCCACCCCCGACCAGGCCTCCACCCCCAGGAAGCAGCCCGTGACAGCTGACTAACACCCAGGTATCTATTTACTGCTAGGTAACAGGGTAACGGTATGTTGGCACCACCTACAAAATGTGTTAACGGCACAGGATAATTTGTCTCTGAGCAATACAGGAGATGTAGGAGTGTCTCATGACTCAAGGCAAAGGGTCGTGTTGACTTGTATGATTCTCTCTATAGTTGGAAGCTTCAGTTCTTGCCTTGTGTTAATGAGCCTTGTGCATCTTGGGGCACCAAGAATCACCCTCATGATTTCATTCTGTATTCATTCTAGTTCGCCGAATGTTTACTTCTCACCCCCCCCCCCCCCCCTTGACTCTTCCTTCTCCCCTCCCCCCCCCCTCGGAGCCATCTCAACAGTGTTTTAACTCCCCCTTTTTTTTAAGGGGAGTTAAGGAGAGAAAAGTAAGATTACTTTTCTGCTATATGAAAAGCAATTTGGAGACCAAAAAGGCCTGAGAGCTTGCTCACGGTCTCATAAAATATTCATCGATGTAAAAATTTTCTTCTTCTTCAGGAAGTAAAATCATACAGCTTGGGGAGCAAGTTGTGGTCTAATTGAAACATTGACCAGTCGAGGCTTCTTTTTTTTTTTAATTAATGCATCAGAAAGTCTAAGGTATATGAACTCCATATTTCACTAATTAATCTGTTTACTTAATATATTTTTAAGTACATTTTTAATGCATCCCACGGGGGTGATAAGACACGGAGAGCAAAACTGGTAGACATGGCTTACTGCTGTTTTTTAGATTCATCTACTCATAACAAAATGTTCCAAGTAGCACGGGCTGTGGTGAGCCCCGTAGTGGACTTACCTGGCACAAGGAGCGGGGCTGTTAACTGTGTAGACATGGCAGACAAACGCTTCATAAGGCAACATGTTACAGACCCCACAAAATTACAAGGAGACGCTCCACCAGAAACATTAGACCTGATGTTTTCTCAAAATGTAGCGCATGTCGAGCAAGTGGAGTATGAGAGGCTTTTAGGACCCAGTGACCAGTGCTTTGTTGTGCTTGAATACACAGTGGAGCCGAGGGAATTGGCTACACAGAGAAACCCGTTGAAGAGGCGAGGTTACAGACGTGGGGGCTTCAACAGGATGACGGAAGAGAAGACAGCAAATGAGACGGTGGAATTCATTGTCAGAAAATGGAGGAGGTGGAGTGAATTTTTTTTTAAGTAAACCCGAAAACGCCCGAAACGCTTTGCCCGAAACACACTATGGGTGTTAATGACTGTGCAAGAATATAAGACCACCAGTGTCACGGACTCTCATAAACCCAATGTACCACCTTGTATATTAATAAATTTATAAATAAATAAATAAACCTTGGTTCAATAGGCGATACAAGGAAACTAAAGGAAAAAATAAGTTGAAAAAGTACAGAGAACCATTGTTAGTTGTTAGAACCATTGGTACATTGTTAGTTGGCGAGGCTTAAAGAGCTAGACCCCCCTCACCCCTCCCCCTCCCCTCCCCTCCCCTCCCTCCCATAGACACTGATAGATAAGTACTGATAGGTAACTACCAATTCATCCAACCACCATCTGTGAATGAGCCAAGTCTTGAGGCGGCAGGTGGCGAGCCTTAATCACACAGTTGGGTACACACAGGAGAGTGAGGCACCACGTCTACATCTCGTCATCTGAGGACCAAATGCTTCGCTCTCCGGCGCTATTTACATACACAACTTCTCATTTTCTTAAGTGAGTTGAAAGAAGACTCGCCCGGCAACGGGGGGGGGGGGGAGGCCTCGTTACTACTGCAATTCAAACTTGTTTAACCTAATTTGCGTAGCTAAAGATAACTTCACTTAACCTAATTACCGTATCTAACACCACTCACCTATACCCCGCCCCCCCCCTTTCGCAACACAAAAGTGAGGAACGATTTATTTCGTATTAAGGTGATTGATCAGTTTATGTACACTGTTGAATGTGAAAATTGAGCGCTAAGCGACTTTCCTTCTTAACTAACACACACACAAATGTAAGACAAAAGCAATCTCACACGGACACAGCAATTACGTGGCAGGGGTGACCTGTGGTGACCTGTGGTGTTTATAAGCTCTGCTGAGAGTTAATACCACCTTCGCCATCTCCTTCACCTTCGCCATCTCCTTCGCCGTCTCCTTCACCTTCGCCATCTCCTTCGCCATCTCCTTCACCTTCGCCACCTCCTTCACCTTCGCCACCTCCCTCACCTTCGCCACCTCCCTCACCTTCGTTACCACCATCCTCTCTACCACCACAATCACAAATGAGTCGTAAGACTGTAAGGAAATACTCGTACCATGAACGGTTTGTTAAGAAATTGGAATGCTCTAAAATATTTTTTTTTCTACCACAGACGTGGCCACACATTAACAATTTTAACCAGCAATATACACACATTTTCTTCTATCCTCCACGGACAGGGTTAGAAATCTGCTAAACATATAGTTCTGTGATTTGTTGAACATTCAACCACATAAGGTGATTGTAGTGCTTTTAATATGCTAATCTAACCTACATACCTTAATACACACTTACATCTGCCCTACATAACCACTGTTCAAGGAATCTTTTACACGGTGTCATTAGTGTGCGTTTACAAAGATGAAATGCAATTCTGACCAGCTTCCACATAACCTGTGTGTATGTATGTATGTGTGTGTGTGTGTGTGTGTATATATATATATATATATATATATATATATATATATATATATATATATATATATATATATACACATCATTGCTGGAGGCAGCTTCCAGGAAGGACAAAGCGCGTCTTCTAGCTGTGCAAGCGCCCCATGCCGGGGACTTCCAGTTGGCAGTCCCTAATTCCGCCTTGGGCACCCGCCTGGACCATCGGGCCCTAAGTATTGGTGTTGCTCTGCGCCTTGCCGCCCCTATCTCCACCGAGCACCGGTGTATTTGCGGCCATGCACGGGCAGACCAATACGGCAGCCATGGTCTCATCTGTCGTAAGACACAGGGAAAGATTGCCAGACATGAAGCAGTCAATGACATCATCAAGAGAAGTTTGGCTTCAGCTGGGTGCCCAGCACAAAGGGAACCTCAGTTGTGCAGGCCTGAATTGTCGCTGTTCAGAGGGGAAATGCGTGCTGCATCTTGGGTACGCACCCGACCCCCGAGGAGCTGGACGAGGTCTTCGAACACTGATTGTTATATTGTTATATAAGTGTGTGTTTTCTGTAAACTGTAGCACTGCAATAAAATCAAATAAAAAAAATAATAGGGGTGGTAGGAGAGGAAAAGATTAAAGTATTCAATGAGAATCCACAAGGTCTTCTCTGAACACTATTTATTTTCTTCTTCGAGGATGTGGGTCCCTTTAATTAAACCAGTGGTGGTACCCCTATATATATATATATATATATATATATATATATATATATATATATATATATATATATATAATATATATATATATATATATATATATATATATATATATATAATATATATATATAATATATATATATATATATATATATATATATATATATATATATATATATATATATATATATATATATAATATATACACACACCTATGTCTCTCCTACTTTAACAGGGTAATATAGCTTCCATAGAAACTAGTGAGAGTGTGATATTAAACACTTAACCACTGAAGGTGATTTAAGATGCCTTTACAAGCTCAGGTTGTAGGTATTACATAGTCAGTCTTGGGTATAAGTCCAATATATCATCAAGTGTTCCAGTATTCATATAGTAGTTATAGAGTTCAGCATACCTCAGCCCAGGAGTGCGAAAATCAATCAGTATGGGGCATTCTACATTATAATGTTCAAGGGAGTGCAAGTTTTCACTTTCACAAAGTTGAAACATGGTGTATTCCACATTTGTGCTTTGAGAAAGTAGTTGTTATGGAAGCCACCTTCATCTACAGCTTTAAGGCACGATTCGACAAAGAATTCAAACGTCACAATAGTTAAATTGTGACGCAACAAGTACAACAAGACTCGTAGGCCGGACATCAAGAGCTTGACCTCACGCCCCTGTAGTTACTGTTAGGTAAGTACTAATATGTATGTACCTTTGCAACCCGTTCTCGCAAATTTAATAAGTCAATATTGACTTATTAAATATGTGCATAGGTGACATACTTAACATAATAGTTTCCCTTGAAAAGCTTCATAGAAAACACCGACCTTACATAACCTACTTAGTACGTTAAGATAAGCATCTTATTGCTTCGTAATTACAATTATTACCTAACCTATACCTATAATAGGTTAAGTAACAATTGTAATTACGAAACTATAAGATGCTTATTTTAACATACTAAGTAGGTTAGGTAAGGTCGGTGTTTTCTATGAAGCTTTTCAAGGGAAACTATTATGTTAAGTATGTCACCTATGCACGCAACTAATAAGTCAATATTGACTTATTAAATTTGCGAGAACGGGTTGACCTTTGCCACCATACTCACTCCCTTCGCATCCACACCCATCACCATTACCTTCACCTCCACCATTACCTTCACCTCCACCATTACCTTCACCACCACCACCACCATTACCCTCACCACCACCACCACTACATGGAGGACAAACTCAGCAGCACCCAAGATAAAAACCAAGGGATTTAATTATCTGAGAAAGACCAGTTCCTTCAGGACTGTTGTCAACATGGGGCGTAAATCTGCCCGACAGAACCGCTGGGATCTGCAACCTCAAGGTTTTTACGTCTTTAATTAGCCTTGAGATGGCAAGACAGAGGCAGTACTGGTCTTGGGGTCGAGTCCTTCCGTCACTCTGCCTTTGTGAGAGTCGTACACTTAATCATTTCCACCATAAACCATCTGCTAGAGAAGGTTTTACTTTAGTTTAGATGTGTTTAGTATGTGATAAGGCTATATCTGCTTTCTACTTAAATATATTTTACTGCCTTCTTCCATTGGAATGCCACCTGACGTTTGTAAGCCAATGACAAAGGGAGAAAGTACAGTTAATTTTGCTTCGTTGAAAGCTGTAAATTCGACCAATGAGCATGGATCTTAATGGTGTTATACAGCATTTGTCTTCCTTCTGATTGGCTTAGGAGTTTCCCCTCGTCTCCCCAGTCTCTGGAGAGGATGCTTGCGCGACCTGGCGCTCTGTGACACCCACTTTCAGGTCAATTGACTGGAGGGTGAAGTCCCTACCACTTGACCTGAGCTGGTGCGATGTTTGTGGAGTAGGAGGAAGGACTCCAGCTTCCCTCCGAAGCCAACTTCGTCAGTAGCGAGGCTTGTAAGCTTGAGCGAGAGCGGCGGCTTGTTAAGCAGTGTCGTTGCCGCCATGTGTTGTGTTCAAGGCAGCTGTGTACCACCAGCATGAAGTCATTGTTGGCAGTGTCATAGAGAAGCGTGAGATTGAAGGTGCTATCGGTGCTTTCGTTCCTTAATATATCAATAAGGGTGTCAGCTTGATGCATAGGTACCATGCTAAGGCACATGTTAGTAATGAATCAGAAAATATGACTCCAGCAGAGTGGAATGTTGGTGACACTCTTATTTATTTATTTATTATTTATTTATTTATTTATATATATAGAAGAAGGTACATTGGGTTTGTGAGAATACATTGGATAGTACAGTATTTACATTCTTGTAAAGCCACTAGTACGCACAGCGTTTCGTTTTCGGTTTTCGGGTTTCGGGCGTTTCGGGTTTCTCTCTGTGAACAAGGAACAGCATGATGAACCGTGTGTGATTGTTCGGCGTTTACCGTTAACGTGAACTACAATTGGGGGGGATGGAAGCACGCCTAGGATAACCGTCGAAGTGTTCAGACTAGGAAACAACCACAGGAATGCTCTGTAATTGGTGCTACACCCATTGTCATGTTGAACTTAGGCGACCGCTTGTAATTGAGTGTCGAGGTATCCTGTCGTCATGAGTCCATCCACAGTCGACGTGTTGCTGTGTGTGGGAATGGTTCCATCGAGGACAAGAGTTATTACACCATTAAGCACTTAAAGGTGACTTTAGGCTCGGGTGTTTCAGAGTTTCGTGACCCAACATTCCCACAGTTTCAACCCAGAAAGTGAGTGCACTCTCAGCCATCGGGGCTAATGGTACTGATCATTGTGTTTAGTGCAAGTCTCTCTCTCTGGCTGAGACTCTGCATAAAGAAGTGCAAGTCTTCGTGATAAAGACCGACCTGCTTGCTGCTCTAGACACCGTGACTTGCACAGCTTGCTACAAGGGAGTGGTCACACTCTGATAATTACCGTGATGAGTGATGACTGTAGTTGCTGGCCAGTTTTGCAGAGGTTCGACAGTGTATATGAATGTCTCTTACGATTTCGACGGATCATATATTCTTCCGTCGAAGCTGTCTGGACGCTTAAATTGGAGCATTTCAACATGTAAGTTCAGTGTGTGTGGGATTTTTCAACATTTTTACATTTTTTCAACCGCTGTAGCTCAATATGTTGAATTAGCTGTATGTATTCGACCTTTTAGAATTTACTTTTAGGCATTTGTTAGGGTCAGTCTGGTCTCCCGAGCATCACTGAAGCGTTGTGAACCTTCAATACAGGGCCATTGAGAACCCCGGGGCTGACACGTGCCTTCTACAAGGTATATTGTGTTTTTTAGGCTTCTCTTCATCTTTCTTCCAGTTGTTTTCACTTGTTCCACGTCTCCTCCTCCCCGACTACTACCACAACCTCTTCCTCCTCCCTCCTCCTGTCTCCTCTTTCTCCTCTTTCTCTTCCTCCTCCTCTTCCTCGTCTCGTGTTACAGAGTGTAGGGGTTCGCAGGGAAAATGTTGGTGGAGGGAGATACGGAGCTTACTGGTGATGTGGCTGGTGAAATTTTTATTACCGGCCGTTAACGGGGGTTTATGTGGGGCGTTCGTCACACCCTCACGCTAATTAGCTGGCTCGCTTTCTCTACCTTCTGTGTTCTTTCTCTTCTTCTCTCACTTAATCATTCTCTTTCTTTCATCTTCTCTGGCACAGTTATTTATATATTGCACTCCGTGCTGTCCGGTCGCCACGTATTCACTCTTGCCCCAGAGTACGCATTGATGAATGTCAGAGTGGGTGGGGACTTGGGCTCGAGTGAATATTTTCACCTGAGTGAAGTTGTAAATTAAAATAGAGTGCAACATTGCCGTAAACTACCCAACCACTTGGGATAGACGGTAGAGCGACGGTCTCGCTTCATGCAGGTCGGTGTTCAATCCCCGACCGTTCACAAGGGATTGGGCACCATTCCTTCCCCCCGTCCCATCCCAAATCCTTATCCTGACCCCTTCCAAGTGCTATATAGTCGTAATGACTTGGCGCTTTCCCCCTAATAGTTCCCTTCCCTTCCCTTCCATTCCATTCTTCCCCCCATTCCATTCTTCCCCCATTCCATTCCCCCCCCCCACCATCCCCCGTCTCAAAGATCTTATCCTTATCCCTTCCAAGTGCTATAAAGTCGTAATGGCTAGGCGCGCTCTCCTAATAACTACCTTAGCTTACCTTTGTCGTTAACTCAAGTCCTTGAGTGTAATCAAGGTTTAACTCAAGCGTCGTCATCTGGTAATCTTAGAATCCCGTAATGAGTAATGTGACGAATTCTGAATATTATTGGTCAATAAAATAATAATAAGCACATGAACATAATGTAGGATAATATAACATGAAATAGAATATATATTTTGTCGAAATATACTTAAAAAAAAATAGGTAAAACAGAATACATCAAATAATTCAAATTCGATACTTAAAAAATATATATTTTTTACAGAAAAGATAATTAGATAATAAAAGCTGGATCAACGTCACCTCCAGCCAGGGGGGAGGGGGGGCGTGGCTACCTCCATCATGGGGGGGGGGGCCTCCATCCACGGGGGGGGGGCCTCCAACCACGGGGGGGGGGGGCCTCCAACCACGGGGGGGGGGGCCTCCAACCACGGGGGGGGGGCCTCCAACCACGGGGGGGGGCCTCCAACCACGGGGGGGGGGGCCTCCAACCACGGGGGGGGGCCTCCAACCACGGGGGGGGGGGCCTCCAACCAAGGGGGGGGGGGCCTCCAACCACGGGGGGGGCCTCCAACCACGGGGGGGGGGCCTCCAACCACGGGGTGGGGGGGGGTCACAAAAATAATGCTCTCGTCACAATATTACCCTAAGTTGCCCGAACCTAACCTAACCGATGGCCCCACGCATAGAAAACGCAATTGTGAGCCGCCATGATTGCTACTACATCATGTTCTGTCCGTTGGGGGGGGGGGGGATCTCGACGTCAAAATATGATGATATTCGAGAGGACAGGAGCTTATAAGCGTATGCGCGCGCGCGTCCCCCCCCCCCCCCCCTACACCACGCAGCATCAACAAAGTGAGAGAGATCTGAAGCACTTGGAACATATCTCTGACAATCAATCATATCTCTGACACGCTTCCACTACACATAAGGGGCATAACTGGCCGACCCCTCACAGTGTTCAAGAGAGAACTGGATAAGCACCTCCAAAGGATACCTGATCAACCAGGCTGTGACTCATACGTCAGGCTGCGAGCAGCCGCGTCCAACAGCCTGGTTGATGAGTCCGGCAACCAGGAGGCCTGGTCGACGACCGGGCCGCGGGGACGCTAAGCCCCGGAAGCACCTCAAGGTAACCTCAAGGTAGCCATCATTCTTGCCGTTTCCCCAATTGTTGCTGCTGCTGGAACTTGGCATAAGATCCAAGAGTCTTCCGAGTGTTAAACACAGGATTAATTACACGCTAAGCTTACAATTGATAATGCCAGAGATCCCTCACTATAATGATATTGCAAGTAATGTTATGAAGTGTTGTGCCATTTATTGGGTTAAGCAGGGATAGCAGAAGGTGGCAAGAGCCATCTCGATGAGTTCCTCCTGTATGATATCGATGAGCTGCTCCTGTTTGAGCAAACCTGTGAGCCTGTATAGGGTTGTTTGTAGAGCAAACCTGTATGTCGGGTTGTATGGAAATGGTATCTGTAGGTGTAGAAATATTCATACCTTATACAGTGTACAAACATTCGAATACAGTGTTTTATGTATACAGTAAACGGTAATGTAGGTCACTTTTTCTGTTGGGCGTTTGTCACTCTTTTTGTTGGACATCTGCCACTTTTTTGTTGGGCATCTGCCACTTTTTTGTTGGGCATCTGCCACTTTTTTGTTGGGCATCTGCCACTTTTTTGTTGGGCATCTGCCACTTTTTTGTTGGGCATCTGCCACTTTTTTGTTGGGCATCTGCCACTTTTTTGTTGGGCATCTGCCACTTTTTTGTTGGGCATCTGCCACTTTTTTGTTGGGCATCTGCCACTTTTTTGTTGGGCATCTGCCACTTTTTTGTTGGGCATCTGCCACTTTTTTGTTGGGCATCTGCCACTTTTTTGTTGGGCATCTGCCACTTTTTTGTTGGGCATCTGCCTCTTTTTTGTTGGGCATCTGCCACTTTTTTGTTGGGCATCTGCCACTTTTTTGTTGGGCATCTGCCACTTTTTTGTTGGGCATCTGCCACTTTTTTGTTGGGCATCTGCCACTTTTTTGTCGGGCATCTGCCACTTTTTTGTCGGGCATCTGCCATTATTTTGTTAGCTTTTTTCCTTATAACTGCAAATGCCTAATAGTTCCAGTCTACAAAAGTGGCAATAGGGGAAGACCCCATTAATTATCGATCTGTATCATTGACCAGTGATGTAGTTAACATACTGGGAAAAAAATAACTAAAACCAAATAGGCAGATAGAACACCTGGAGAGAAAATTAACATCATAACAGTATGTTTTCGACGTACTCGCCAAGTTGTACAGTGGGGAGTGGGGTGGGGGTTGAGCTTTGGCTCTTTGGTCCCGCCTCTCAACTGTTAATCAACTAGTGTACAGATTCCTGATCCTTTTTGGGTATATCATATCTGCATTTGAAACTGTGCCAGGAAACTCCTTTCCTGACCAGTATGAATAAGGGTTAGGAGAGTGTGCTCACCGACCATGAATTGTCAAAAAAAGCTTTAATTGAAAATTCCTATAGAAGGCTGAGAGTGATGTTTTTAACCAGATAAAAACTTTTAGTGAGGAGACACTACAAGTCATTAACTTGTAGTTGGGAATAAGCAGTGACACTCTCCAGGTGGGTAGAGAGGGCAGTGACTCCAGCTTGTGGGAGGTGATGGGTCAGAAGGTAACGTGTGATATCTCAGATGTTGTTGCCCATGTCTAAATTACTTACCATTGCCAGTATAGGATAGGAGTAGCTTTAGGGATTTTTGGTAAATATCATCATTTCGATTAAATAAAATCTTTTCAATTTCCATCATTGTGTATCTGGTTTCCCCTTCAATGTCAAATGTGGTGTATGTCATCAAGTACGTTGAACTTCCTTGTTAGAACTTCCCAAAATTATCCATCCTGTAATTGTTTAACATGACTGTCAGTAACTGGTTACATAAAAAAATTATTCTGGTCTCGGTAGTAATTATCAAGACTTTCATTTGAATACATAAAGTCTACATCAAGCCAAAAGTCTTATTAAAAAAAAATTGTGCAGTGTGATATCCCCCATAAACCACTCACGATCCATTTATTAGTAACTCTCAATACTCTTGTAGTAACGAATGTAATGGAATGCAGGCAGCTGTTTTCTCCTCTGAATTGAGATTAAGCATTTCTATGTAAGTACTATTGGTTCAGTGCGAGGTTAATACTGACCCCCTACACCAGTGGAATTAATAGTCAGTATGATCAGGGTACTCTCAACTGTAAATAAAGTTTATATTTAATAAGGAAATATACTCAAGAGCACCAGTGTGTAAACCTACAGTGGTATCAGGCAGGTGTTACAATGGTGGCAGGTGTTATAGTGGTATCAGGCAGGTGTTACAAGGTGCTTGAGTGGGGTAAACTAACAAGTGAAGCGTTACATACTTTGTAACATCTGGTCTTCTGACAGGTGTGGGAGAGGGGTGGTGGTGGAGGAATGGGGTCGTAGGGGGGGGGGAGGGAGATGTTTAAGATTTTTACAATTTTTACAAAAGACTGAAAAAGTCTAATGTTTCTGTGGCTCATTTGTGTACCAAGTTTCCACCTGTGTCCCCTTGTTCATGTTCCACCCATGCTAAATAGTTTGTATTTATCCACCTTGTCACTTCCTCTGATAATTTTGTAGGTAGTGATCATCTTCTCTTTTTTTTCCAGGGACGTGAGGTATACCTCCCGTAGCCTTTCCTCGTAGCTCATACCTCTCCATTCTGGGACTAGTCTGGTGGCATACCTCTGAATATTCTCTAACTTCGTCTTGTGTTTAACTAGGTATGGACTTCAGGCTGGAGCTGCATACTCCAGAATTGGTCTGACATAAGTGGTATACAAGGTCCTGAACGATTGCTTATACACGTTCCAAAGGCAGTTCTTATGTTGGCCAAGCTAGCAAATTCCTTGATATCCTTTTGATGTGGGTTTCTGGTGACTAGTTTGGTGGTATATCAACTCCCCAGATCTTTCTCTTTATTTGACTTGCAGGATTTCACCTCCCAGATGGTACCTTGTGTTCAGCCTCCTGTCCCCTCATTTAATTTCATTACTTTACACTTTCCTGAGTTAAACTTTAGTAGACATTTTCTAGACCATTCCTCCAGTTTATCCAGGTCATCCTGTAGTCTCTGCCTATTTTGGCCCGTCTCGATTTTTCTCATATTTTTGGGCAATTAATTACATTTTTTAAATCAAAGGTGTGTTGGACGTACCTTGGATTAAATATTGCTATTTTGCCATTTTAATTTGTGCAATTTTGCAATCCAGGGTGTTGGACGCCTTGGTCAACTCTTCAGTCTCCAAGAACAAGGCGCTCGTTATATGCTCGTCCAAGGTGCTGCCGAGGACCATTAGCCAGTTACACATAGCCAGTAACTCGGGTTCTTCTTCGCCTCTCTCTCTAGGGCCTTAGTGCCCCTTTCTTCACAGATCCCCAGCCCCAAGTCAGGGTGAAGTAATCAAGACGTCGCAGTAATAGACAACCAACCAATTGTCTCGTGTTGTTTATCCCTTTAGAAAGGGATAAACAACACGAGACAAAACCATCAAGAAATGTACTTATATTCACTGCCGTTCACAGTTCACTGCCGTTCACAGTTCACTGCCGTTCACAGTTCACTGCCTTCAACGACCATATGCAGACCCTTGCTGTCCACTGGTGGAGTGAGCACCTTCCGCCCTCCAGCGTGCCTCTCACACCACCTCTGAGGAAGGAAAATCAAATAGTATGACGTAAACTCCACCTGTTTCGGTGAGACCGCAGCCTCCCAACAGTGAACACGCAAAAATAGGGTCAGGTGCGGTCGACAGATGGCGTTAACCTCGTCACATGCAGTGTTGGGGACCGGCATGTGGGGTCCTGCTGTGTTGGGGTGAACTCCTGTGATGTATGAGATACAAAAGGTAAATAACAGACTGGACCGTGAGACACAGTTTAGTATAAGACAAGGAAGGAGTAGACTTCTATCCAAAGACTCTAAAACAAATGAGCAACAATAAGAGGGTATAAGCATCCTCCATAAGTCAATTTAAAACAAATGCGGACGATAAAAACAAGGAGTCATTATATTAACTGACGGAGATCAGGAAAGGCGGGGCTAGGGAGCTGATGCTCGACCGTGTAAGGATATCTGCGTACAAATACGCATGGATATTTTGCCTGCGCTTGTTGCCCTCAGTGTTCACAGACTTACAGGTGTGACTACTTAAAGAGGGGGAAAGGGGGAAGATAGAGAATGAGAGATGGGAAGGAGGGAGGAAATATCAGTGGGAGGGGAGGGAGGTGGAAGTAAGGGAGGGGAGGGGGTAGAGAGGATTGGAGGGGGGGGGGGTAGAGAGGATCGGAGGGGTGGTGGGGGGCACAGAGCGCCTTAATTGGTGCAAACACAGTGAAATACGGGTTTGTACACGTTGGGGATTGGGGAGTATTGGGGGGGGGGGGGGGGTGTTACACGGCCCTACAGCTACAAATACCTAACTTAATTGTTCGTCCCAACCCGTGTTTATCATCGGTACTGCGACCAACACCGTCCTGGACACCACTACCACTACCCCCGCCCCGTCATGGGCCGGGGACAGGCTGGGTCATTTTTCAACAGAGCCGAGGCTGAACCTTGTCGCAGGAGTGAGAACGAAGGTGGCTGATGTTGTCAGTTAGATTAGAGATCAAGCGGTTTTATTTCCCCCAAGTTGGTCCAAGATTCAGGTGCCGGTTTTATTTCCCCCAAGTTGGTCCAAGATTCAGGTGACGGTTTTGTGAGGGATAACTGTCTTGGAGATTTTAACATAAGGGTGTTGAATCACCCTCTATAATTAAGAACCGAGTAGCTTTATATATTAGATAAATATTTGAATTTAATATGTCAAAAATATACGAGTGGGAAGGTTTTGTGTGCTCAAAATAGTGTTAGGAGTTACCATAGGACAAAGGGAGGTCCTTGAGGAGGTCGAAATGTTCGGTAAAAACTCCAGAGTTTCGATCTCTTTTTAAGGATCAGCGTGGTCAAGTGGACAGCGTCTTAGTTGTATGCAGGTGCGCGAGCATGTGTGCCTTCTGGGTTCGAGTCTCTTGACGGGGTTGAGCCCTTTGTGTGTTTCCCATTGCGGTTTAGGTAATATAATATATATATATATATATATATATATATATATATATATATATATATATATATATATATATATATGAATGACAGTGTCAGACCACAAAGGAAAAAGTGAAACAGGAATTTTCTTAAGTACTTTCGTATTTAATAATACATCTTCAGATGCAGAAAAAAAAATAGTAGTTACTAACAGTTGATTAACAATTGAGAGGCGGGCCGAAAGAGCAGAGCTCAACCCCCGTAAACACAACTAGGTGAATACACACACACACACACACACACAAAATAATGGTTTAAAACGTCAAATATTTAACGTAAATAATTAAACTCCAGCCACATCTAAATTTATGCAATTACTTAACTGGGAAAATAATTAATCGTTCTGACTGAATATTCCACACGACATTAAACACAAACAGTACACCAATAATGTGTATGGCTACTAAGCAAATAAGTAACATAACGCCAGCAGAATTATATTATACTGGCTGACCCAATTTCCGAACTCAGGAGGACTGTCAATACAAGTCTAGTCGGGGGAAATAATTTAGAATCATTAATCAAGGTTTAATGTCCCTTCAGAACGCTGACTAAAAGATGGATGGCTGTCTCTGGCACTTAATTACCATTGTAATCCTGGGGGAACTCCTGATGTTCCCCCAGGATGCCACCCACAACAGTCAGGTAGACCCTGGATGTATTTAACTGCTAGGTGAACAGATATAAAAAGGAAACAAGCTCAACCATTTCAACCCCGCCTGAGGGATTGATGTGTAGTGACGTTGACTGACAATGCATGAATTCTAGACGTAAAGTACTTAGGGACAGAGTTTGCATCCCTCCATGATGAGCCGTAGAGCCCTTGCTGCTTTATTGAGCTCCGGGGTTCTCCTGCTTCAACTCCAATCTCTCATTGGAGCTTCAGCCCCAGTGAGAGACTTAGTCCTACTGTGTCGGGCCTTGAAAGCTCCAACGGGTTCCTAACGATGGGGTGCGAGTGGCCAGTGTGGGCAGCCAAAATAAAAAAGCTTTTCGCCTTTTTGTTTTCGAAACGCTTTGAGTGACCTCGGTGGTGTCCATAGTCAAAACCTTCACACTGGTGTTGGCACGTGCAATAGCGATGGTTGTAGTGTAGCTCTTGGACCCTATCTAGGCACCTCCACTTCCTGCACCGGGGGCTAGATTCGCCAAGCAATTACGCAAACACTTACGAACCTGTTCATCTTTTCTCAATCTTTGGCGGCTTTGTTTACAATTATTAAACAGTTAATGAGCTCCGAAGCACCAGGAGGCTGTTTATAACAATAACAATAGTTTATTGGGACGTTTTCATTCTTGTAAACTGTTTATATAAATGTAACTAAAGCCGACACAGATTGGGGAAAGATGTACACGTTCGTAAGTACCTGCGTAACTGCTTCGTGAATCTGACTCCTGGCCTCTAAATGATATTTTCTCCTCCAAAGACAGTCATGCAGGTACCTCCCCCCCCCCCCAGTCACCTCGACCACTGCTCCACCGAGCAAGCGCCACGAGTCCCACTCCGTCAGAGGTTAAAACCTGTAACAGCATGAACATTGTAAACATCAAACACAACATCCACACAGTGTAAAACACAGTGTCATCTCTAAAGTTTGATTCGTTCATGTTCTTTTAGGCCAGGACAGGTTCGATGAGGTGAGGACAGGTTCGATGAGGTGAGGACAGGTTCGATGAGGTGAGGACAGGTTCGATGAGGTGAGGACAGGTTCGATGAGGTGAGGACAGGTTCGATGAGGTGAGGACAGGTTCGATGAGGTGAGGACAGGTTCGATGAGGTGAGGACAGGTTCGATGAGGTGAGGACAGGTTCGATGAGGTGAGGACAGGTTCGATGAGGTCAGGACAGGTTCGATGAGGCCAGATCAGGTTCGATGAGGTCAGGTCAGGTTCGATGAGGTCAGGTCAGGTTCGATGAGGTCAGGTCAGGTTCGATGAGGTCAGGACAGGTTCGATGAGGTCAGGACAGGTTCGATGAGGTCAGGACAGGTTCGATGAGGTCAGGACAGGTTCGATGAGGTCAGGTCAGGTTCTTTTAGGTCAGGTCAGGTTCTTTTAGGTCAGGTCAGGTTCGATGAGGTCAGGTCAGGTTCGATGAGGTCAGGTCAGGTTCGATGAGGTCAGGACAGGTTCGATGAGGTCAGGTCAGGTTCGATGAGGTCGGGGCAGGACTGTTTATAGTGTAGCGATGACGTAGAGGGTTGCATCCATTTCTCGGGTTCTTAGACCTACTTTGATTATGACTCTGGTTCGCCTCGCCTGCTCTCCAGTCTTTCCCAAGAAGAGCGCCGTGGAACGCGGGACTTAATGGCCTTAGAAGCGCCTGCTTCAGAAATATTCTTTGTAAGATCCATTAACATTTTCTGTAAAATCCATTTAATATTGTAGGCAAGATCCATTAATGCACTTGAAATTAATCATTGCACTTGGTAAGGTACAATAATGTACTAGGCAGAGTCAAACAAAACTCATTATGTACTTAGATCACAGGTATAGGCGGGGAAAGAGAGAAAGGAAAGGATATATATATATATATATATATATATATATATATATATATATATATATATATATATATATTATTAAATATGACCGAAAAAGTAAGATTAATAATTCTAACACGAATTTTCTCAATCTTTCGTACATTACGCTTCACTGTTGGAGGTAAATCAAAAATCACTTCTCCAAAATTCATTTTTATTTCTAGTCTGACGCGACACGGGCGCGTTTCGTAAAACTTATTACATTTTCAAAGACTTCACAAATACACAACTGATTAGAACTTACGTATCTCTGCTATTATATCTACATTTGAGTGAGGTGGGAGGGATGATGTGGCATATAGTGACGTGGCATTAACACAAGACAGAACATGAGGGGATATTAATAGGGTATTAAAAGTATCAACACAAGACAGAACAGAAACAATGGGTATTGAATAGAAGTGTTTGTAGAAAGCCTATTGGTCCATATTTCTTGATGCTTCTATATTGGAGCGGAGTCTTGAGGTGGGTAGAATATAGTTGTGCAATAATTGGCTGTTGATTGCTGGTGTTGACTTCTTGATGTGTAGTGCCTCGCAAACGTCAAGCCGCCTGCTATCGCTGTATCTATCGATGATTTCTGTGTTGTTTACTAGGATTTCTCTGGCGATGGTTTGGTTATGGGAAGAGATTATATGTTCCTTAATGGAGCCCTGTTGCTTATGCATCGTTAAACGCCTGGAAAGAGATGTTGTTGTCTTGCCTATATACTGGGTTTTTTGGAGCTTACAGTCCCCAAGTGGGCATTTGAAGGCATAGACGACGTTAGTCTCTTTTAAAGCGTTCTGTTTTGTGTCTGGAGAGTTTCTCATGAGTAGGCTGGCCGTTTTTCTGGTTTTATAGTAAATCGTCAGTTGTATCCTCTGATTTTTGTCTGTAGGGATAACGTTTCTATTAACAATATCTTTCAGGACCCTTTCCTCCGTTTTATGAGCTGTGGAAAAGAAGTTCCTGTAAAATAGTCTAATAGGAGGTATAGGTGTTGTGTTAGTTGTCTCTTCAGAGGACAACTAACTCTTCAGAGTTAGTTGTCCTCTGAAGAGACAACTAACACAACACCTATACCTCCTATTAGACTATTTTACAGGAACTTCTTTTCCACAGCTCATAAAACGGAGGAAAGGGTCCTGAAAGATATTGTTAATAGAAACGTTATCCCTACAGACAAAAATCAGAGGATACAACTGACGATTTACTATAAAACCAGAAAAACGGCCAGCCTACTCATGAGAAACTCTCCAGACACAAAACAGAACGCTTTAAAAGAGACTAACGTCGTCTATGCCTTCAAATGCCCACTTGGGGACTGTAAGCTCCAAAAAACCCAGTATATAGGCAAGACAACAACATCTCTTTCCAGGCGTTTAACGATGCATAAGCAACAGGGCTCCATTAAGGAACATATAATCTCTTCCCATAACCAAACCATCGCCAGAGAAATCCTAGTAAACAACACAGAAATCATCGATAGATACAGCGATAGCAGGCGGCTTGACGTTTGCGAGGCACTACACATCAAGAAGTCAACACCAGCAATCAACAGCCAATTATTGCACAACTATATTCTACCCACCTCAAGACTCCGCTCCAATATAGAAGCATCAAGAAATATGGACCAATAGGC